>NC_068377.1:31232627-31500127 GCF_023724105.1 Carassius gibelio | reverse complement strand
TTCAGCAATGATTAAAATTAAAATTTATCAGAAGGGTCAATTAAGAATTCTAAATTGTAAAAAAAAAAAAAAAAAAAGAAAGAAAATCAGGGAAAGTTCATCATAATTTCCGCAACAAAATTAAGCCTTACAAACTCTTTCAATACTAATGATTATAAGAAAAGTCTTCTGAGTACTAAATTAGCCATTCTGAATGATAATGTGACATTGAAGACTGGAGTAAAGCCTGCTGAAAATTCAGCTTTGCCATCACAGGAATAAACACTTTTTTCAAATACATTTAAATAGAAAACAGACTATTTTATATTGTAATATTATTTTACTAGGCTGCTGTTTTTACTTTATTTTTGATCAAATAAATATAACTTTGTTTAGATTATATAAATAACTCTTGCTAACTTAAAATTGTTTAACTATAGTGTAAATGGACTTTAAAAGTTTGTTTTACTATTATGAGTAATGTAATTAATATAACAATATTTTATTAATCAATGCTTAGCCATATAAACAGATTTATTTGTTCTATTCTCCATTTTTATTATAGGAAACCTGCATATACTGGCTGAAGAAGGGGGTGGACGGCATCTTCATATCTCATCTGAACAACTTCACAAACACAGAAGCCTGGCAATCTGTTCAAGACACATTCAACAAAACAGATGGGACCAAAAAACAGTATGCTGTGGAAGTTTTTGAAGTTTGGTAGTTATTGGAATTTGTAAGGAGGACATTTGTTTAGTAGAACAGAGACACCTGGTGGCCAGATTTGGGTGCTGATCACAGCTAGTGAAAACAAAGGGTACACAGACAGAGCCTGACTTCAGGGTACTCAGATGTTTCCATCTCTTTCTCCCCATGACTTTCAGAGCTCTGATGGGATCAGTCACTGGTCTCTCCGTGGATGACGTCTCTCATCTGCTGAACCGGTTAAGTGTTGACCTGCTCTTGACTGGACTGCCTGATCTGGCAGAGCCCGGTGAAAAACAGGCCAAGGAGATACAGTTACTCTACTCCAGTCACCTGCAGACGAGTCTGGGCTGGAGTCTGAGTGGACGGACTCGGGGTTCTCTTGCCTCCAGAACTCCAGCAGTGCCTGTAAGGCTCTATCAAATGCTGCTGTTCACCCTCCCGGGCACACCTGTGTTCAGCGCTGGAGATGAGGTCGGACTGAAGGCTGGGGTGAGTAGAGCATGCTGTCTTGTATATTAAACTGAAAATTAAGATTTTGATCAAACCTGACATAATAACACTTATACAGGAGAAACCTGAAGAAATGTGGGAACTTGAAAGTCATGCAGAAGATGACAATGCAACAGCAAAGGTAGATTTTCATTTTCACATTTTCACATTGCTCTACATAGCACTCTAGCAGTTGCAGATTTTAAAAACACACTCTGTTTCTTTCTTTTGTTCTTTTGACTCAGACTGTACAGGAGGAGCGTATCGCAGTGCGAGACTTCTTTAAAACACTCAGTGATCTGAAAGTAAAAGAGCGATCGCTTCTGCATGGAGAATATGTCAGCCTTTACAATTCATCCACTTCATTAGCATTTCTCCGCTTTTGGGACCAGAGCGAACGCTTCCTGGTAGCCTTAAACTGGGGAAGTGACTCTGTTACCATGACCCTGACCAATAGTGACCTGCCCGCTGAGGCTCGAGTCTGTGCTTCCACAGATACAGAGAATCTAGCTGTGGGTAGTACAGTGTCAATAGAGAAATTAGAGCTTGGGCCAAAACAGGCTGTTCTGTTGTCTTATGCTTTTCCTGGCTAGCCACACGGATACAGACAGTCCTTTATGTCTCAGATGAATTTCAACACTGTGCACAGGTTTGGAAAGACTAAGCTGTGAAAGAGTTGTTACAGTTTATGTATAGGATATATAAGTTGATCTTCGTACAGAGACATGTAGATCTAAAGATATAATAAAAAATGAAATGAGTACTAAAGTTATGTTTTGTGTTTTGTGTGAAACTGGATCCACTTTCTTACACTGGTGCAGTCAATGCTTACAGTATATCAAACGAAAATGGTTCCCTCTTGAATTAATTTACATTGTTGTTTTAGGACACAATTCCTTAACATAATTTAAGAGAAACATTTTAATGTTAAGTGTTAAAATAGCTAAATACCAGACTTTTTCTTTGAAAACAGTTAATAAAATCTACAAAATATAATATAATATGCAAAAAGAATATTCTGTGCATGCAAACATTTACCACAAAAAAATGACATTGTCATTCAAATGATGGGGGCGACAACTTTATTTTATTTGTTTAGTTTTTTGTAAAGAAATTAGTACTTTTATTCTGCAACAAGTATTAAATCAATAAAAACGAATAATTAAATCAATCATAAGACTTGCATTATAAAGTTCTATAAATTCTATTGTTCTAATTTCTATTTTAAATAAACCTTGTTCCTTATTCATCCATGAATCGCGAAGAAATGTGTCACGTTTCTCACAAAAGATGGTGGAAAGGATCGAGGTGGTCAGTCCATTCACAAACTGCCACTAGAGGGCACTTTATGTCCTCAACATGCAAGCCCAATTACATTTAGCACATTAACTAAGAACGTTTATAAACGTTTAACCTTGTTTTTACAAATCAGCAACGTTTTTAACAATGCAAATAAATTAATGTAATTTGCCTAAAAAGCCCATAATAATTGTTATACCGTCATATTATATAAATCCAAAAGCCTATTCAGTTAACAATAATTATCTGTACAATAATTTATAAGCACATGTGCTGTCTTGTATGTGTAATATCTACATGGAAAACTTTATAGCATACTGTATTTTGTAAATTTTTGTTATTTACTTTACTTGTGTTTTTAAACAAAATAATTGTTTATTATAATTGGCAACACACATGTATCAGATAAAATAGTTAAAAACGAAGTTTTACTATAAACTGCATTGTAATTCATACAACCCTCATAAAAATAAAGTTTCTTTATTTTCATTGATGGTTCCATGAAGATCCTTTAACATCCATGGAAACCTTTATATTTAGTAGTTAAAGGTCATTTAGATTTTTTTTTATGTTCATCACACTAAGAAAAAAACTGTTTAGTGAAAAGTTCTGTGAGGTACAAAATTGTCTCCAAAAAGACATTCACATACACAGTTCATACATACTTTACAGAAAACTAGTGGCCAGGATTGCAATGAAGGGCAATTCTGCATCTTCTCAAACACAATCTTACTGGCTCCTCAAGCCTACAACAGTAAAAATAAACACACTTGGGGAAAAAATAGATAAAACCATCTGCTTGAGGTCTGTCATTTTCTGTAGAGCAGGATCAGTCAGGCTTAGGAAGGTCCACCCAGACCCCTGCAGGGCATCACGCAGAGCAATTCAATTCAATTCAGTTCAAGTTTATTTGTATAGCGCTTTTATAATCCAAATCATTGCAAAGCAATTATGCAGAACATTTAGTTTCTACAATATTTAGCAGTATATTATCAGAGGTGACTGAATGTACAGAAAAATCTATTAAAGATATAGAAGTCATCAAACAGACAATGAACAGTATTAACAGCATTACTGACATCATCTCTTCTCAGACTGGAGCTTGTGTAAATTCTGTTTAACAGAGAAACAAATAGAGACATAATCAGTGTAGCTGCTGTTACAACAAAGAGAAATTAAATAGTTTATCCCAAGCTAAAGAACAATAATGTGCTTTTGATCAGTTATAACTGCAGTCCAAAATTATGAGATGCACTATTTAAACGCTTGGTGAAAGAGATGTGTTTTTAATCTAGATTTAAACAGAGAGAGTGTGTCTGAACCCCAGCTTTATCAGGAAGGCTATTCCAGAGTTTGGGAGCCAAATGCCAAAAAGCTCCTTTAGTGGACTTTGCTATCCTTGGAACTACCAAAAGTCCAGCGTTTTGTGACCTTAGGGAGCACAGAGAAAACAAACCACACTCCTCAGACTCTTTCTCTTCCCCTTAGATGGTATTGTTCATCTTAAACTGACGGAAGAAGACAGAATAGCACGCAGGGACGATGTGTCTTTGAGAATATTTTAAGAACTTTACAGTTGTGTTGGTTTCACCTTCCTGTGACAGGATAAAAATACAGCTCTGCGTCTGCTTCTATCTTGGGTGTTAAGCGCACTGAAAGCAAGTATTTGTGAGAATTGGTTTCTGTGACTTAGTGGTTATTCTGTGACTTATGTATTCTACAATTATTGCATTTATTACTAAATTGCTTTTCAATGGACATTCTGGGGCAGTCGTGGCCTAATTCTGGGTATGGATCAAAAAATTATTTAAACTGTGTGCCATTTTCCTTCTCAAGGCCAATGAAAATACTTTGATTTTATGCATATGTGACATGTGCATGAACTCACTCTCTGTTACTCCTTCAGTGCTGTATGTACTGTATGTAGGCTGTAAGGGGCGGGAACAGATGAAGTCATCTTCATTAAACTGAATTGACCACTAAACTGTGCTCTGTGTTCTGCCTGAAAACACAAAGGATGCCTCGCCTCAGCTCTGTACAGGCAGTTAACTGTGTTTTTTATATATTTTTGTTTTTGAATTATTTATTTATTGTTAATATAATTTTTATTATACGTGTATGTATATCAAGCTACTATGACAGCAGCAGTTATAGTATCCTTTTTTTAAATAAAGGCTGACTCTCTCTCTCTCTCTCTCTCTCTCTCTCTATATATATATATATATATATATATATATATATATATATATATAAACAATAAACCTTATTTTATTATGATGTAATGAATCTGTTAACTAGTTTTTTTTTTCTTTTCTTTTTTTTTTGTTAATCCTTTTCAATTTTCATCTGTTTTAATCCAGCATATTTAAAAGGCTGTCCTTAAAGTGATAAAGAGAGCAAATAAAGGATATAGAACTTAAGGAGGTGGATCAGGAAAAACAGCTAATAACTTGAGAAACTAAAAAAGAATTGGCTGCGTAAAGGTCACTGTCCTGAAGAATGCTGGAGTGAAGTATACTGGCCTCACCAAAGACGAGGTAATTAAAATCACCAGTACAGCTGTGAAGGCAACCTACATGAGGATTATGAAATTCAAATGAAACAGTCTGTCTGTCTGATATAGATTTGCATATTTTCTACAGGTTTTATTATGGCTCGGATGGACTGGCGTGTTAGCAGGAGCAATAGTCATAGTACAGGCCTCACACTGTAAACCCATTCGTGAGATGAACGGGTGGAACGAAGGTCCTCTGTACCAGATATGTGACGTTAACGCCTTCTCTGGAAATGGACTGAAATGTAAATGGGATTTTTTTTCTGCCCACACCAGTTTGTTATTTGAATAACAAGTATAAAGCCATTTTAGATTTTTTTTTTAAGTTGATCAGTACTGCAAACTGCACATAGGCTACTTAATGCTTTGCCTTTGGTGTGAGAGACCCAGGTTCGAATCCACTGTGAGACACCAATGTGTCCCTGAGCAAGACACTTAACCCCTAGTTGCTCCAGAGGCGTGCGACCTCTGACATATATAGCAATTGTACTGTAAGTCATTTTGGATAAAAGCGTAAGCTAAATGAATAATGTAATGTTTAACTTTTTTAATTCTTATATATCAACACTATATAAAAAGTTACTTCTCTTTCTCTCATTCTGTCTGTAGGAGTGGAGGAAAAGCTGGACTATATGACCCAGATGAAGGTGAAGGGCCTTGTTCTGGGTCCAGTACACACTGTGCAAGAATACCAGCTGGATAAACTAAACCTGGTTTCATTTAAACCTGAAGTAGACACTGAGAAGCGTATCTCTGCTGAGCCAAGCGAAAAAAAGAAGAAGAGTGACCTTTGACCCTGGTATACCTTATAAGACTTGCTAACATGCCAAAGGGCTGTACATTGTCATTATCATCCATGTCTACATCCAAAACAGATCTCTAAATTAGCTTTTTTGATCTCTCTATGCATAATATTATTGAAAGTCTAAAAGCCTGAAGTAGAGAATTAGGAGTTTCACCTTTGTTTTTTTTTTTTTGTTTTTTTGAAGCAGATGAGGAATTTCATAAATGGAAATTAAATTAGATTAATACTACAATACAAATATTCAGCATGTGTTAACATATAAAACATCATTGTATTTCCCCACCCCTGCCCTCTCTCTCTCTCTTTCTCTCTCTCTCTCTCTCTTTGTGTTTGTTGCTGTGTCTTTTCCAGATAGCTCTATAGTGCTGAATTTAATTTGGTTCAACAACGTTACAGCTGTCACTAAGAAAATCAGACTAAGTGCCTATAAGAAAAGTGGAAATCGTAAAGCCAGGCCTATTTTTGTGGACAGTGAATATGGGCAGATGAATAGATAGTTGAGAAAGGAAGCATTAAAGAGGAAAACAAGTAAGATCTTATATCTTTTCTTAGACAAACAGCAGATTTAAGATATTAGAATTACATTTATACAGAAGTATAAATATATATATATATATATATATATATATATATATATATATATATATATATATATATATATATATACATACATACATACATACATACATACATACACACATACTCCTGGTCATCTATACAAGCTATATTCTACCAAGGTGAGCAGAAGATAAAAGTGTATGTGTCTGTTATCTAAATAGTGATATTCTCCTGATTTGTTTACACCTGCTGGCCAGATGGGGTATTGAGCACTGCTGCTTGCTCACTCTACTTGGGCCAAGTGTCTTTCCAATATCTGTTTCCTTGAGTTTTCAAGAACCAATTATTTTTTTCAGCTTTCACCTTTTTATCAGAACCTCTCTCTTTCTCCTCATGACTTTCAGAGTTCTAATAGGATCTGTCACTGGTTTCTATCATGATGAACCTGCAGACGAGTCTGGGCTGGAGTCTGAGTGGACGGTCTCTGGGTTCTCTTGCCTCCAGAACTCCAGCAGTGCCTGTAAGGCTTTATCAAATGCTGCTGTTCACCCTCCCGGGTACACCTGTGTTCAGCGCTGGAGATGAGGTCGGACTGAAGCTTGGGGTAAATAGAGCATAAATAAATGGGTTGCTGAATCAGTGTTTGGTTGCGAAATTCAGAATTAAAAAATTGGCTCCCTTTAAATTCATTAGTTTGAATTTGAATTGAATGGGTCCCACTCCACAGATTGTGACTGAATTAACCCTGGTAACTTGGTTCACAAAAACAATAGTTAATTCAATATGATGAAATATATCAGCAACATATTTTCATATGCAAATTCATACGTACATTTTCATATCTATCTATTTTTTTTTGTCTGTCTGTCTGTTTATTTAAGGCCAAATAATACTACATTTTCTAATATTGCAATGAAAAGGAATTAGCTGGTGTTTTATTTTATGTTGTGACTAAAGAATTACAAAACCAAAAAAACACACAGGTAAATTGTTCATAGTAACATGCATTTAGAATTTTTTAATTCATGTCAACTTCAGACATTTGTAAACATTCATTCATTCTTGTCATGTAAATATTCCAAGTTAATTTTTTTCTTTCAGTTCTTGATTTTAATTATGCTTTCTTGTAATGCCATATTTCAGTTCTTCACCTACCTCAGTTTAAATTCCTTTTTCATTCACAGACTGAATTGGAATTTAAAATCCATTCTTAATTTAGTTCTTAAAGACTTCTATTGATAATATGTATTTCAGTTTGGCCTGTTTCAAGAGATGCTTAGACCAGGTCATAGAAAAGAATAAATAAAAAAATACAAATCAAGCCATTTCCTTTAAGCCAGATGCGCTATATTAAGGTAGGTATGATAATACTTAGTCTTCAACCTATTGCTGCTCTGCTATGACTTTGTAAAATAGTCATAAACTTTGTAGTTGTAAATGTGCTATATAGCCACTTGCGTTGCGTTATGAATTGCCATCTGACACATTTCCCAATGCATAAAATCAAGCTTGAGTAACTAAAAGCATTAGAAGCGAGTAGCTTCTAGGCCTCAGTCTTATATTTATATTTAACAAAGTTACCATCTTATTTCTATAACACTGATGACTTAAGATTCCTCCTTTACAGGAAAAACCTCAAATAATGTGGGACATGGAATACCCAGCAGCAGAGACAAATGCAACAGCAAAAGTACATTTTGATTATTCACCTGACTATTCATAACAAGTAGATATGATCTCATCACTGTACTAATTACAAATTTAAATCCAGCACACTGCATCTTGCTCTCTCTCCGTCTTCCACTCATTCAGACTCTGCAAGAGGAACACTTCGTAACTTCTTCAAAGCACTCACTCATCTGAGGGGAAAAGAACGATCGCTTCTGCACGGAGAATATGTCAGCCTCTGCAGTTCACCCACTTCATTAGCATTTGTCCGCCTCTGGGATCAGAGCGAATGCTTCCTTACTGGCATGAACTGGGGAAATGCCCCTGTAAACATGAACCTCACTTTTAGCGACCTGCCGACACAAGCTCAGGGTCGCCTCACCACAGATGCTGCGAATCTAGCCGTGGATAGCGTGGTCTCCTCAGAGAAGTTTCAGCTTGGGCCCAAACAGGCTGTTCTGTTGTCTTATCCTTAAGATGGTTAGACTCATATAAGCAGATCCTCACATATCGTCTCAAAGCTGTTTGATTTTCTCTGAGGTCTCATAAAATAGTGTCTTTTTGCAAGTTTAAGTATTTTAGATATTTCAAATCATAACGTGATTTAAAAGAACTTGTATCAATCATTGTCTGTATTAAACTGGACTTCACTTATCTAATAATTAAGTTGAATAAAAAGGTATTCCATGTCTGCTTTCAGTGCAAGGACGTGTTTATATAAAACCACCTTAAAAATAAATCAGCTTAACTACTAAATCTGATAACTATTTACTTGTCCTTTTTTACATCTGTGTATTTTAGAATGAAGAAACTTTACTTTATACACACAATATATAATTGTTGTGCGCTTGTGTCTTGGCTCTATGCCATTTGTCGTTAATTCTCAGGGCAGGAAAAGGAAGACTCTATAGTCAACAGGTGTGTGTATGTGTGTCATGTGCGATCGTGATATGAACTATATAAAACTCTATTACTTCCTGCACTTTAGCATGTCAAAAAGTAACATTTCTTCCAGCACCTAAATGCAGAACGGGGTCAGTGTAACAAAAAATAAGTAACATGATGACATTATCAAAAAAGTTTGATTTATACACAGTAATTAAAATATTCTAGACACTCTTTTTTTTTTTACTCAGGATGTGCACTACTGCATATGGGGGAAAGTTCCTCTTAAGTTATAACAACAAGATTTGGTAATTTTGTATATTACATGATGACCCATTTGTTTTTGTTCTTTTATGAAAGTCTGGTGTTGATTAATGTAAGGTCATAGGTGAAATCTGAAATTTCAATGGTGCATAATTCTCATTTATTTACCTTCTGTTTGTGCAGGTCCCGTATAATATTGTCTTCCGCAATAAGCCATATTCTGGGCTTGAATCTCTGTGTTAACGTGTATGAGACAGAAAGAGATCGATCTTAGAAATCTTTATCTAATTCTGATTGTGAACTTTCCCAGATATAAGTGGTGGTTAGGGCTGTTCATTTGCATGTCCACCCACAGACAGAAGAAACATTTTGTAGTACAGAAAAGACCAAAATCCAGACAAACTTCAATGGCAGAGCAAAATGTATTTATTGAATTAAGTGGTAGTGATAAACCATCAGAACCCTTTAAAATTAAATTAACACATTTTTCTAATTTCTGTTCATTATAAAAGAGCAATTATTTATAGTATCAATAAAAATAATAATTATAATTATATTGAGAACAATTCATATTCATAAAATCTAAATCAAGTTGAGTGAAATTTACAATGTACAAGGTATATTTTTTTTAAATATATCACAAAAAAATGTTTGGTGAGAACTAAAAGATGTTTGGCAAATACTCAAATCAAAAGGGAAAAAACATGAAGGGCATTAGATATTCAGATAAAGACTGAACAAAACAACAGTTTCTACATGTAACATACTGTACCTTTCAAGATTTCAACTGCATGAATGTGCACCGACTGAACCAGCTAGCTTGTGCTTTCCAGTTTTATTACGCTTAAAGATCTAAACCAGGCATACTTTTCCCTATCAATGACACTCATTTTGGTGTCACTTTTGTTGTAAATATTAGAGCTGTGTTTAACTAATTGAAATGTAAGTACAAAATGAGGTAGGCCTATAAAACACTTATTTGTACAACTGCTTCAAACTATTCTTTTTTATGTTACTCCTCTATGCCAATATAAATATTTTATGCATTTTGTATTATTTTACAAAGAATAGTACTGGATCACAGTAATAACCAAAGTATTGTAATCTTAATTTGACTTAATTCTAAAATTATAAACCGAAATAAAGCAAGTTGTGTTTGGTCATTATACTATTATTTGTTTATATTTTTTTATAATATCTGTGCACATAGTAAGTGGTTGTGATACTGTGATTCTGTCTCAGACGGCTTTGTAACAGCTGTTTGTGGATGTGTGTGTTGATCTGAATGTCAGCGGGGGTACAGTGATATTTCAGAGTCGTCGGAGACAGCGACGTGTTTCTGGTAAAACACGACGTCGCACTCTTGAGATGACAGCGTGTGGTCACCAACCCGTGTGTGTGTTACATGTATTTGTCAAACGTGTCTTCATGTCTTTGTGTGTGTGTGTGTTTGTGTGCACCTATGTCATTGTGTGTGTCTTTTCTGTGGGGATGGGAGTTTCGTTTTGACTGTGGGCAACTTTTGACGGCAGTGAATCGGGTTTTTTGAGACTCTGAAAATGGAGTCAAATCACACAGCGACTTATCTTAATCAACTCAAGTTGTTCACTTGAAGTGCCTTTAAAATCAGGAAACATTTCTGGTAACTTTGAACCACACTCACCGTTTCATGTCGTGTACTGGCTTTATCATGTCTGGCTGTTTCTCTCTCTCCTCTTCCTCCCTCCTTCTCAATAAGATAGAAAGACACAACGCCCCCTCTCGCCCTGTTGATGTGAAACTTGTCACCGAACAATGCCCAGTCATGCCTGACTCTCGGTTTTACTGCTCCAGCCTACTCACATCACTAAACTTCATTAAACCTTTTTATCTTGAGCCCCATCTTCATCTCAAACGTTTCTTCATAAGCATCACCCCCTCCATTATCACTACCATCATCATCACCAAACTATATTATTCTCAGCAAAAGTGTGACTTTCGATATCAAATATATACCGTTGTTTGTCAAACTCTTCAAAATCTCTGCATGAAATAGTGGCTCTCCCTAAAATGAATGAGGGCGGCTGCACTGAAATTTCAACAATCATTTTCATACCTCGTCATTAATAATGGCCTACTGAAATATGTCAGCTACACGTAGAGATGGGAACCATCTTTAAAATAAAAATTCTGTCAATGATTAACTCTCATGTTTGCTCCAAATACTATGACTTCTTTTGTGGAACACAGTCTCATACAAGTCAGTGTTGGTTTTGAACCCCTTTAACTTTCATTGTACAAACATAAAAAGTCAAAACTTGCTTTAAAATGTCTTTGTGTTCAGCAGAAGAAAGAATGTCGTACTGGTTTGGAACAACATGAAGGTTGAACTGTTCCTTTAAGGGCCAATCTGACTCTTTAAACTAGCTTCCAAATGCATTTTGGTTGATTAATTTATATTAAATAATATTTCGACTATTAATAAATCTGTTATGTTTTATTGTCAGTGCACTAAAAACTGCTCTTAGCATGTGATAGCCAAAAACAACCGTGTTTAAATGGAAAACACTTCTGCTATTCCAACACTGTGGATTAATTTTATTATGCTTTTTTTATTATTATTATTAACATCTTCTCCTTACCAAATTAAGTACCTTCATGGACCCCTGGTTGAAAGTATTTAATACCATAAAATATAACATGGTAGAATTGTTTTTAGCAAACAGCATTTAACAGCATTAAATAGCAATCAAATACAAGAGGGATAAAAAGAAGTAGTGGCAAGTACAGGCGCTTTGTCAAACTGAGAGCTGCCTCTGAGGTCTGAGTTGGAGCAATACCGTTTTTTTTTTCTTTTTCTCTCCCTCTACGGTGTATGATGTTTTCTCTCACTCGTTTCCAGGATCACAATGACAATGGCTTCAAAAGATCAGAGGAACCAAGAGAAGTCTGCCGTACCAAAAAAGTTAACCATCACTAACGCCTCCGCAGATCCTCTCAATGTCTTTCTCTACGTCTGTCTTACCTTAACAGTGCATCCCTCCTTCATTCACTCGTTTACACAGACGTGCATGTAGCTCGTAGAGTTCAACTGTCCTGCAGGCCTTGACTTCAGAACTGAGAGGTGAGTGACATCTTACTCTGTTTATGAACAAGACAACAACAACAGACAGTGGAGTGAGCTAGCGAGTGCTAAAAGTGACTAGTAGCAAGTGTTTTACAAGTATGAGAACATATATTTCAGTTCTGCAAACAAGGTTTTATAAGACAGATATGGCTGTGCTGACACTCATCTTGTTTGTTTTTTTACATCTTGGATGAAAAGCAATGCAGGTGCATTTCACTTGTTTTTGAAAGTCATGAGATTGTGTATTGCATCAGACTTGCGCAAAAAAACAGTTTAATCTAAGCAACATGGATCTGCGTGTAGCATGAAAGATTTCATTGATGTTGAGGCCTAGTTTTGGAAAACGACTGGAGAATAGAGGACATATTAGAATCGCAGTGTAGATTGAATGAGGTTTTTTTTTTTTTTTACTTTTTTACATTTAACTAACAGACATCTTTAATTAATGAACATTATTTGGTTTATGAGATGCGCACTGTGATAATACTTATCAGTATTTTCAGCACTATTAATAGCTCGCTCCATGACTACTTTATAGTGGCTTCTGTGACATTCTTCGCATCTCGAATGACAAAGTTGAATATTGATCATTTTCTGATAACCTGTAGACGACATGTGTCCCTGTGAGTCATTCTCATGAGAAACAGAATTGGATTGCGTATAATCTTGCGAAAAAAAGGAGTTTGAAAACCTGTTCTTAGTTCTGCGCTCTAACTACGAAAAACTCTATAATGAAACACAGCTTCTAATTCTGTAAGTCATTTTCAGAAAACATTTTTTTAATGGGTACGTTGATTTATTCATTTGCTTTGAGGGTCATTTTTGATTCGCCTTTTATGTGCAATTGTAGTTCCTTGAAGAGCTGCGTCAGTGATTATGGATATGGAAGTGTGTGCATGGTTCTTCCCTTTAACACAAACAGCAGTTAGTAATGACCTATTTTTTGTTGATGGTGGACCATGCAAATTATTCATAATGTGGACTCTTTATAATGTATTGTCTGATTCTTCTGTCTTTTCTGTGCATTTCATCTTCACTCAGCAATGTCCTACAATCGCCTCTATGACTTTGGTGCTGCAGACTACTAATCCAAGCAATGATTAATCCTGAAAGTGTATTTAATAAATAATTAGCTACACATTTTTGTGATTATACTTTACACTTGAAAAAAAAAAAGATTTTAACATGAAATCTACTAATAGAATTGCAGTAGTTTCTCGTTTGTTACTTTTACCATTTTTTAATATTTTTAATTATGTCTATGCAAGAGTTTTGTATCTATTCTTTGAGGATGTTGACATTCACCAAGGACATATTTCCTGTATACTGATAACTGCGGCCAAAAATGTATCTTTAATATGAATAATTAATACTTGGCGCAGTATTATGTTTTTTTTTTTTTTTCAGGTACTGAATGGGTGTTGGGCTTTTTGTAAGGACGCTAAGTTGATTTTTAAACTCAGATCTACATTATTTTGTATTGTGTTAAACTGAACATGACAAAGTCTCCAAAAACACATTAGCTTTTTTTTTTCTTTTTATAATGGAATCTGAAATTGATTGTGTAGCATTGGCTTTACGTAAACTGACTGATATTTTAGGTAAACGCACAAATCACATATTCACACAGTGTCAGATAAATTAGTTTAAGAATGTTTTTAGCTGGTTTCATCTATAGTAATTCTAATTAGATCTATATAAAATAGTAGTCTATGGTGTGTCTTCATTTAGAAATAGATGATGTACTTGTATGTAGGTTTGGATCCTTAAACATCAGTTAACAGTCGTTGCATTGCAGTTATTTGACTACGAATATATTTTACTATTTGAATATGAAAGGCAAAATATAAGTAGCACCTGTTTAATATGAACAAAATCTTGAAAAAAAAAACAGCCATCAGCAGCTTTCTGTATGTCATTAGATAATAAACATATTTACATCAGATATTTTTTGTAATTTTTTTCTTATACAAATAACTGACAATATAATTGACATGAAAATGTAATATTTTATTAAAGCTGTTATGAGGATAGATTGCATCTGATGTCCATGTATAAGAATTCATGTTTAGCTTTTTGCGAAAAACATCTATAGATTCAAACACATTAGAACACAGAAAGACTCTCAGTGGAGAATGTTAAATTTGCTCTTTTTCGTCTCTAAAATATCTGTTCAGTAATCATTATATGGATGAGACTGCAACGATTCAGTGAGATGCATACAGATTTTGTCCTCTTTGTCATTTTATATATATTTTTTATTTATTTATTTGAAAACCTTTTAAACAAATCCTCCCCAACATCCAAAATCGCTTTATTTTTTATTTTTATTTGTACAGGTCTAAAACGGATCCATTAGTCGCCTTATTGACAGAATTTAAGTAAGGGTCGACTGGAGAATGAGTAACATTTAGCACCAAAAAAAGGACTATGAAAACAAATGCTGGCAATAAATAAATTAATAAATAAGTAATCATGCAAATACATAAATATAATAATTCTTAGTTGCAGATTTTGTTTCTTTCAACGGACTTTGGGTCATTTATTCACTAACTAGTATGCGAACACTTTTGTGTTTATCATTTTTATTTGATTTAGCTATTACAAAATGCCACCAGCACATTGTATACAACTGCAAAACTAAAAAATTTTGTTTTTGTAATAGTGTACGCTTTCATGACTTAAAAAGGCCCACTGTTAGAGTTGGGAAAACATGGGCAGCCAAGCATAAGAACTGTACATTTATATTTAATTAAATAATTTAGCAGACACTTTTATACAGTTTAAATTAAGAACCTCACACTATTAGCAATTCATGCTAGAAGACCTAACAATGCTACAGAATCTACAGCAGTAAATGTACACAACAGTAAAATAGATTTTAATGTCATCATGTATTTCCAGCTATTCTCTTCCCTGATATAAAATTATGGCCACATATTGTCAATTGTAATTGGCTGGAAAGTTTGACTACTGAAATTTACAAGAAGCTTGCTTAACGGCCGTCTCTAATTTAGCTGATGTTTTAAAAATGAATGAATTCTTACTCCTCCTAAAATGCATCATCAGCACATTTCACTCTGCATCAGTCAGGAGCAGACTAATAATGCAGAAGCACCTAAATTAATTAGAAACTACAGGTTTTAGGCGCCGTAACCAGTAAAATACACATTCATTTATTTTTGTAACCTAAACTTCATGATTCATTCAACGACAGTTTTAGGTTCTCCTTTCATTCCTACGTCATTTTTCGATACATTAGTCTGCGATCACTCTGCATGTACTTATGAAGGTTGTCTCAAAGATAACAGTTTGATAGAATGATAGAGAGAGAAGGGAAAAAAAAAGTCCAAACCACTCTGCTGCTTTCCCCCTCCTCTGTTCAGTCTTTCAGACATCTGACAGAAAACTAGAAAAACAGCCTCCACACTCCTCTTTCCATCAATTATATCCTATGTTGTTTCTCTCCCCCCTAAACCCGCTCACCATTCTTCAGTATTATATGATCGCGTATAACTTTTGGGGTTTGCAATATTGATTCATGATTAAACATTTCATGGAACAAAGCTGATATTTAAAGTACTAAGTTCTCACACTCTCTGTTCTAGAATGTATAAACTTGCACAAAGTTGATTTTAAAAGGCAAATGCTAAAGAAGTAGGGCAGCGAGAGTGATAAATCTACATTTCTCTGGTCTAGGAATACGTCTTCTCTTGGTGCATCGTCTTACACCTTTATTCTTTCACCCACATTATGCTAATGGTGAGGTTTGTGTAGGTGATTTCTGCAGGTACATTCATACTGTACTCACCACTGAATTAACAACGCCCTCATCAGCCAAACCTACAAACTGTGCGGGGGCCGTCCAGATTAACAGTCTCTCAAAGTTTAATGCCTCTGACCGAGATACGACACAGAGAGACAGAGTGGGTGGACCTGTAGTATAGACCTGTCATTCAAAATAATAATGCATGGTTAGGCTGAACTGCTGTTAGCTAAGAATTAACAGTTAAAATGATGAGAAAAAGAAAGAAAAGAGAGGGAAACACTACGTGTGGGTGGAAAAAGGGGTGTTGAGAAAATGCATGCGGTATGGAAACGATTTTATATTGTGGGTATAAGAGGGATACACTTGCAGAAAGAGAGCGAGAGAGCGGAGGCGGGGTGTACGGAGGTTTCCCTTGTCCACTTCCTGTTCTGTCGTTGTTTCGTGGTCAACTTCCCGTCACATGATTTTGAGCAACAACAGATTCTCACTGGCGTAAACACAGTTCGCCCACGCAAACACATGCACAGAAAAAAAATAATAAATCACACATTAACACACACATATATGCATGCACAAAATCTCAAAGTTCATAATTTAACACACCTCATAACATTAACAAAGAGACAGCCGTTCAAACACATACAAATGCAAAATAATGCACAGTCTTGTTCTTGTGACTGACACACACACGCACACGACAGGAAGCTTTGCTCTCACTCATGTCATATACACTTACACGCACACCCACGCCTTACCTGCCAGTTTGAAAACTCTTACGTTCTTTACACTCAAGTCACTAACCACAACAGATGCGAATCTCAAGATAACACTCTGAGCCGCAAGCACAATAAGCCCAAAAAGTCTCATAACTTGCCAGCATCTTTGAAGACAACACACTTTCATCCTAGAGCTTTTGTTAATTGTTCAAAAAATCTGTTAGTCCGGATTCAGCCCTGTTTGCTCTACCGTCTGTCTGTTCACCATGACTGAGAGAAGATGGTGATCAATGGGAGACTGTGAGTATGCGGCCTTGTGTTGTAGGAGAACTGATAAAAATAGACAGAGAAGGAAAAGAGGTTAAGGAGGAGAGCAAGAGAGAAGAGGGAGAGAGAGATGTAGAAAGAGAGAGATAGAGGGAGATCCGTGACTGCTTCCTCAGGATGTGGTTTTCGGTTCTGGGTTTTAAGGGAGGGAGTGACTCTATGACAACCGAAGACTTACTACCTTTTGATCGGTGGCACCTGTGAACGAAATATGTGTGAGAAAGTGTTTTCACATTTAAGTCTGATAATGTGCACAAGTGAGGAAGAGCTAGAGAGAGCACCTGCTTTCACACGTGGCAGTATTTTAATTTTGTTATTTGGAGACAAGGGTCGCACACAACTCACAGGTCGACATGAAGGGAAAGCACACAATTTAAATCAACAGGTTATGGAAAAAGAAAGGGCAACACCGGTGAGTACTAGATATATAGAGTGAGAAAGAAGGGTGAGAGAGAAAGTAAAAAGATAAACAAAAGCCGTAGAACAAAGGCCGTTTGTTTTCTTTCAAAAGCTGTAGACGTTTCTCCGTTTTCATCTTCACTGTAATGTTTCCGCATTTCGGTGTGAATATTTATCTTTAAACCAATTGTTACAGAGGAAGGACAAACCATTCAGCGGTTGGGAACATATCTCATTGTGTTTGTTTGTGTGGTTTTGCTCACTAACGATCGTGAGATTGAAAGGGTTTTGATGACTTCTGATTGTCTTTGTGTGTCTTTTCAGTTTTCAGATGCTATGAGCGTCTTTTAACTCGAGGGTGCAGCCATTTGCAAAACGCCACATGGCTGACCATACATCTCCGGAGCCCGAGTCGCTCTCCTTCACTCCCATGTTTCGCCCTCAGACAGAAGGACAAAGGTCAAGCCACGACCTTTACCAACAAGGATCAATGAGTGGCCTCGGCCAGTTTGAGGTCCCGTGCGAAGCCACGAATGGCACCGGGAGCTCTATGAATGGAATAGATCAATCAGCGAACGCTGCTTACTGGGGGAATACGTCCCCTGTGTCCTCTATGGGACTGAACAGGAACAAGACACAAGCTGGAGTTTATGAAACTGACTGGAGTTCTCACTGCCACCAACAAGAGGCATCAGAGAGCTATGAAATAACTGGGCGCCAGCAACAAAAACTGGATTCTTTCTCCGAGGCGTTTTGCAGTCGTAGCACCTACAGAATGCTGGGTGGAGGAGAGCAGAGCAGCTTCAACAACTCTACTCCTCCCTCACATAACCTCTCCTTCCCTCTGGTTCTTAGCCCACCGCCAACACCCCTGCCGGCTCCATCCTTTTCTCCTCCTAAACGACCTCAACACTTGTTGCCTGGCCAGATCTTGAGCCAATCGCAGATACAGACTCAGATCGATGGGTCGCTGCAGTTCTTTCCCTCTTTACCTTCGCCCTCCACCGGCAGGTTCAATCACCCCATTTGGCTCCAGCTGCAAGCTGACGATAACAATGGCCTGGACTTAACGCAGCACCTCCCACAAGATTCAAACTCCTCCATGGTTTATTCAGAGCATGGAGGGCCTCATCTGAAACAAATAAACTCCCTGCAGAAAGGTACGGATAACATAACGCCATCTTTTGTGTGCTGACCTGTCTTGACATGCCGTACCTAAAGTGTTATTTTTTCTTGCTTAGACTGTTCACTGCAAATGTCCCTCAACCCTTCACTGGTTCAACATCATCATCCTCAGTCCTGCTTGCAGCAAGAGCTGGGTCACGAGCCCGGGACATCCGAAGATCACACGACATGGCCTCAGGTCTGTCATCTGCACAGACAGATTGTTAGCCTGGTCAAGTATATTAGATTGATGCATCAATGGCTTTATCATCATAGCATCCCATTTATTTTTCATGTTCTGTTTATGCTAGCATGCAATATTAATTACATTTTATAAAGCCATTTTTAATTTATTTATCTTTTGACAGTTTGGGCAATCATCCCATTCATTTGGACCTTCTCTGCATCAGTCTAGTCTCCATGTGCAGGGGTCTGGGTCTGGAGAAGGAACAAGGTTCGGTAATGGACTGAACTTCGGTTCCGGGTCCTCGGACAAATCTCTGGGGTCCTCCAGCACAAAGGCAAAGACCTTTAAATTTACTAAATAATTTTGTACCATTTAAAAGTTTGGGGTCAGTAAGATTTTAAACAAATTCATAATGGATCTTCAGATCTTCACTGAATAAGTGACAGTGAAGACTATTATAATGTTGCAACAAAATTTCAAATAAATGCTATTTATTTTTATATATTAGCAAAGCAACTTTTTGCTACATTGGTAATAATAGAAACTGTTTTTTTGAGCAGCGAATCATATATTAGAATTGCAGGCATTTTCATCACAGGAATAAATTACTTTTTAAAATATATTAAAATATATATTTTATTTACACTGTAATAATATTTTACAATATTACTGTTTTTATAGTATTTTTGACCAAATGAATGCAGCCTTGGTGAGCATTAGACACGTCTTTCCAAAACATAAAAAAATCTTACCAGCCCTCAACTTTTAATAAATATAAACTTTAACTGTTACAGGTTAAAACCACAAGTATTTATGCTTTCAGCTGTTGAGCTGTGGTTGGCTCTACAGCATCATTTTAAGCAGATCACTCACATGCAGCTTTATTTGCCTCACTTAGAATGTTCCAAGTTCTGTATACACTGGAGTCCCGTTCAGCAGTGTGATCCAGATGAGTAAAGAGCTCATGGAGAACTGGGAAGAAACTACACCTCACTATACGCCACCTCCGATGCTGAACCCGACACGTAGTGGAACGGGGCTCTTCTGCAATCTATTGTCTTCCCTAGCTGTGGAAAACAGAGCTCTGTGGACAGACGAGAGGAAAGATGATGATTCACAAAGGTAAGCATTCAGATGTTTGTTTGTTTCTTCTCAGTTTTGGTCACGCATTGGTGTCATACAGGAAGCATTTCATATTATTTCCCCTGATACAAATGATTTATTCTTCTTCTTATTATTATTAAGAGCATGTCTGAACAGTTAAAAAGAATCATAACTTATTCGACAACAATAATCTGTCGGGAGTTAAATAATGCAAAAGTTTTTTTGTTTTTTTTCTTGATTGGTTGAGCATCTGCTTGTTTGTGTGTAATCTTCCTAATTTTAACCCTCTGGCATTGTTCGCATGGTGGTCAAAATGACCTTTTTTAATTTAAATGAAATTGATGTACTTTACTGTAGTTTGATAATGGTTCTTTTTATTATTTACTATCTTGTTTTTTAGGGGATTCATGGTAAATTATATTTATTGAATTCCAGTTCCATTTATTACCTGTTATTCAGTTTTTGTGCATACTGTAGACCTGAAAATGAAAATCTTGTCGCAAATCTTGAATGCTTTGGACCACAGACATAAATGAAAAAAAAAAAAAGTTTGAAAAGTGAAAAACAACAACAATTAATTTTATTTTCATGAAAATGCACAAAAATGCACAGAATTTTACATGAAACATTTTTCCAATTCATGTTTTACTCTAAAACTGCTAGAAAATATAAACATAAATCTAAGTTGTGTTCCAAATTTGAGGTTGATATATTGGTGTATTGGTGTATTGGTGATTGCTTAAAAGAACACTATTTTGTGTATTTGGTGCAATGAAATGCAGTTTAAGGTCAAAAACATAATTTTCCATATACTGTACATAATGTGTTTCTCCTCTATGCCTCGCCTTTCTGAAACGCATCGATTTTTACAAAGCTCATAGTTAAGAAAAGCGAGGTGTGCTCTGATTGGCCAGCTAACCAGTGCGTTGTGATTGGCTGAATGTCTCAAGCATGTGACGGAAATTATGCCTCTTACCCAACTGTAATACCGAGTCCTGGCACGATGAGACAAAAACAATAAAACCCATTGCAAACAAGGAATTTGTAGCAACCAGTGGTGACATAACTACTTATTATAATGACTTATATTGTCTTTTTACGCGTTGCATTGTGTATCACGCTACGTAAACATAAAACCATGTCTGCATTTATGATTGGAGAAATGACAAAGAACTAGCACTACTCTACACTGCTCAAAACTCACATTTTAATCATCAATGGAAAATTAGGCTTTCATTCTTTTTCATGAACATTTGGTCAGTGTTATGCAAATCTTCCCACACAGTGACATAGACATGTGGAGGTGTGTTTAAATGAGGCGTGAGGGCGTGGACAAGTCTCAACTTTTATAAAGAATATCTCTTTGGGTTTGAAACTTTAATCTTTGCAACTTTAGGGATCTTATCTATTCAAGAACAGCTTGAAAAACTCCAGAGAAAGGAAAACTTAAAATCTCATCATATGACCCCTTTAAGAAACTTATTTGTCAAGCTTCTTTGAGACAACTGATTTCATGAAACTTTGTCACATTTACACTCAAGGTTCATAAATATAGGCCCAGAGTTCCAAGCTGAGCTGCCAGATTTGATAACAGGAAGAGATCCTGAGGTGTGTCCAGAGGAACCAGTCAGGGAGGAGATGTTGTGGAAACCTTGGGCAGAGCTAGAGGAAAATGACACACTTTTACAGCACGGTAATCAAAATAACATATTTCAATTACCATTAAAACACTGTTTTTTTCTATACATTAATGAGTGTGATCTCAAACCTCAGTGGAGAATCTTCTTGACCTGAGTGCCTCCAGTGTTCTACCAGGAGGTGGCGCCAATCTGGAGCTTGCTCTTCATAGCCTGTCTCATTGCCAGGGAAACATTTTAGTGAGTGCAATATTCATTATGAATTCATGCTTGTAGATTTATATTTTGTGATTGCTTTCTGACTTCTTATGATGCATGTCTTTCACAAAATAATGCAGCATGTTATTTAATTTCCTTATTTTTCCTGGTAACAGGCAGCACTGGAGATGCTGTTGTTTGAAAACTCCCCTCCATCAGAAAACTATCACTATTCTGGTAAACACTCATTTGTTGAACGTCGAAAACTTTTACGGTCAGCATGTTATAAATGAGACTAATCCAATTTCACTTTCCATTTAGGCATGGACATGTGGACTTTGAGTGAACAAAAGCTGTTCCATAAAGCATTTACAATTTATGGGAAAGACTTCTCCTTCATACACAAAATGGTAATATATTGGTAATATATTTGCTACTATAAAACCACCAAATATCAGAGTATTTACAGTTGTCATACTTTCAGGTGAGAACAAAGCAGGTGTCACAGTGTATTGAATTCTACTACAACTCCAAGAGGCTCTCAGAGAAACAAAACAAGCAGAGGGAGAGAGAAAAGGAAAGTCTGGAGGACGAGAGAATTGCAGCCATCATCAGTCAGGTAAGACTGACTTTGATTACAGCACAGTGTCATTCAATACTAGCATAAGAGCCGATGATCGGTGTGTAATGTTTTTTATAATAAAGTCTGACTTTTCATTTAAGACAACAATGTGAATGATAATCAGTTGTTTTTATCTGATTGCTTTTGCGCATTCTTACCTCAATCGCATACAAAACAAACACTGCACATTAAATGAATACAACTTTTTACAGAACCATCACATACAATAGATCCCACGTGGTTCGTACAATGTCATGTTTTTGAGTTTTGCATTGCCCAGCAGGTGACACCAGCCACAAAGATGATGGTTAACCAAGCCAGCATTGACAGATTGATTCCTACCCCACCACTTCCCACAAACTTTCCCTGCAAACAGTGCGGAAAGTAAGCATAGACCAGTTTTGCCTGTGTTATAGTACTGACAATATTGACATTCATGGTCTTTGTTTCATATGAAGTGTTGTTCAGCCTTCCCTTTGACCTTGTAAAATGTCTTTACAGGATGTTCTATAAAATCAAAAGTAGAAATGCTCACATGAAGATCCATCGGCAGCAGCAGGAGGACTGGAGGGATAAACTACAGATACACCCTAACCATCACCACAACCTTAACCTGACCAGAGCACTGACTCATCCAAACCAGCAGATCCTAACCCCGAGCCACCATCAGAATCACATCCTGACCCAAAGTCTGATTCAGAATCTGGTTCAGTCACAGACCCAGTTGGCTTTTCTTCAAAGCACAAAGACTCAGAGTACATGCCCGGCCGGCAGTACCAGTTGCATGGCTCCCACCCAGAATTCACAGATTGTGTCTAAAGCACCTCCGTTACCACTCCACACTGGGCACCAGCAGACATGGGGCTCCCTTCACAGTGTAGACACAGGAGGACTGTTCTATAACAGAGGATCCATGGTAAACGGGCTCCATTTGAGCATACAGGACAGTGTCAGTAAACCATGGGCTGATACCCAATAACTGACATACCAAAACTGACTTGAACTATTTTTTAAAAACTTCAATGCCATAAGAACATAAGAGATATATTACTGCTTTCAAGAGTGTTTTTAAGGACTTTGCCAATCGAAGAACCCACTGTAATGTGACAAAAGGATGCCAAGTTCTTGAAGGAACTGTTTTTATTTTAAACAGCACGTGACAACGTTTAAGATAAGTTTATTAAATATTACGTCAAATCTAAAAATATAGCTTCTGAAATTCAAGAAAGTTCAGTTGCTGCCTTAAAGTAAAATTAACTTTGCTGTACAGTAAAATGAACTTTGTTGTACAGTAAAATGAACTTTGTTGTACAAATTTCTCAACTTGAATTAAAACAAGTTGCCATGACTTGAAGATTTCTTATAAACAGTGTACAGATGATTGCCACCAGCTGGTTTCCTTGCAACAGGTCCCTGAAAAGAGGGTTTCATAACAGTGTGTTTCTGCAGTTGCATGGGCTTAAGCTTTTGGGAAGGAACTGAAAAGCGTGATAAGCATTTACAAACACACATGATTCTAAAATCATTGATTAATTAAGCTAATTAACTTGCCCTTCACAGGGTCCTTGATACGTCCAATTCCAGGTGTCTCAGCTCTGCCCACAAAAAGGCTTTCAATGCCATGTACTACTGGGTAAATGCACCTCATGGTCATGATAGAAATATAGAAATAAGCCAAGAAACCAAGCAAAAACAAAACAAACTTATTTGGGTCACATTTGGACAAATTTAGCTTTTAAAATTACACAAGTAGTAATTTTAAAAAAATCTCTTAAAAATACCAGAAATAAATTTTAACCAAGGAGGACCCACTAGAATGTGATTGGAGCAATTTTGTGACCGGTGCTGGCTTTGTTACCCAGACCTGGCAACCCTGG
The DNA here is from genome assembly GCF_023724105.1 of Carassius gibelio. Classification (NCBI taxonomy): domain Eukaryota; kingdom Metazoa; phylum Chordata; class Actinopteri; order Cypriniformes; family Cyprinidae; genus Carassius; species Carassius gibelio. The sequence goes on along the minus strand of NC_068377.1, from coordinate 31,475,809 downwards.
CCCATCCTCACAAGGTCAAAATGTAAGGATTTACTGTTTTTGTGGAGAAATTCGGTAACACACCTGAAATCTAGTGCCACAGGTGTAAAGTACAAAAGAGAAGAGGACTCTAGACTCATCATTTTCTTGAAGTCTGCAGTTTCTGTCCAATAGTGTGCTTCTGGCAGGGTCTGCTGTAGGTACGCTTTAGTGATGTCACTCACTACAGTTATCACATCCTCAGTAGAGCACACTGCAAAGAAGAAACTTTAGCTGCAACTAAAATGAATATTGTATCTTTTACCACTCCATCCCTAGACCCATATTAGATCAAACAAACTCAAACAAAAATAAATGCACTTTCTGACACCAATGCCATAGATTTGGGTGAAGCCAGTAAAAACTGTTACATTACCCAAGAGCTCAGTGGTTCGGAAGAGGCAGCGTTTGGCCGAGGACTGCTCAATCTTCAACGTTTTCACATGTCTGGTTTGAAGTTGAACAATACCATAGAACAGCTGCAGAGTAATATCTTATTAACAGAGAGAGGCATTGTAAGTCAGCCACACAGTCAACAACTCAAAAGGGTAACTGAGAAACTTAAAGTGGACACTGCAACTGGGATCAAGTCTAACCTCATAGACATATCCAATGGTAAAGAGAGGAACATGCAACACTAAGGTGGTGTTTTAATTGTTCATGATGTAGCCATGCTCAGATGCCAGCTGTGAGGTCAGTGTAGGGCCTGATGGTAATGTCCCACAAGTAATCGTTCTTCTTATGGTCCTTCATAAATCCTATGCCTAGTCTGTACACACACTGTCTAAACGCGGAGGGGCTGTGGAGAAAGAAAAAAGTGTTGTTAATGTGTTTAAGTTGTTAATGTGTTAAGACGTCTCCGATGGCCAATACCTTAAGTGTAAACCTTAACTTTTAAAACGCTAGAGTTATTGGTTCTTACAGACATTCTGGATATCACGGACATCAAGGACGAAATCAGTCACAGAGGAAAAATAGTTAATAGGCCTCCATTTGAGGCATGATGTTCAAAGTCCATTTAATTCCCAGAGAGTACTCAAATGTGATGTACTCGATGTAGTAAACCATATACTAGCAGTACTGTGCCTCCTGGATCTTGGAGTGAGACCTAGCCTCATTCCATGGATTTGTTATTTTTATGTCTAATTGTCATCAAAGAGTGCATTATCAGGGATATCTATCTGATTGGGAATATCCCTCATGTGGAGTTGCTCAGGGAACCATACTGGGACCCATAATCTTTCTAGCACTGATTAACAGTGCCTTCCAGAATCAAACAGACCACTGGAAATGTTGACAACATGGCTCAGAGGTGGACTCCTAATCTGCCCTGTACTCTCCAACAGATGTTGAATGATCTTGGCATCTGGGTAGAAAAACTAAACTTAAAAAAAAAAAAGGTTTTACATTTTACCCACATGAAACCGATACCAGCTTGGCCATCACTTTCTGTAGATCAGAATACTTTTGAAATCTGTGACTTAAATTTTAGGGGTACCACCCAGAGTGATTTGAAATGGGATGGTCAAGTGGATCATATGCTGACCTCAGCCAACAGAAAGCTGTTTGCTCTACACGGGCTAAAGGCACTTGATGTTTGAGGTCAAGAATTGGTTATCATCTACACAGGGTATGCGCGCGCCCTGTGTTAACATATGCAGTACCTATTTGGCGCAATTTTGACTACCGATCAAGTTAAACAGCTTGAAAGGGTGCAGAAACAGGTCTATAAAATTATACTGGGCCAAATGTATAATTTTAAGGATATTCCAATGCCCTCTCCCTTCTGAACACTAGCAGATAGGTCAGTCCAACTGAGTCTTGATTTTTGCTAGTCAGACGGGTATGAGAGGTCAGTTTTGAAATTTAAACCATTTGATAACCACTTAAATGAACAGATGTAACACTCATAAAAATGAATAATTTCACATTTGAACATTCCATATAGAAGTAGCGTTCAGGAATGATGGACCCCTTGTGAGAAAAAGGAACAAACTCTCACAAACTAAAATGAGAAACAGTGATCTCATATCACACTTTATTATATTTTGAGAAGTGACTAAAAGTGAAACAGCGTTTGGTTTTACAGCAGAACAATTAATAAGATCACTGACTCATTAAAACAGAAAGTACATAATGTCTTCTATTTATTGTAGCTCCACAAGTTGACAATACACATTCCACTGAATATATTCTGGCAGCATTGAGAACTTGCTATTGTGTTCACTTCCTGTTGTGGGCAACAGGGTGGCCTGACATCATTTTGCTTGATATATGCAGTGAGTCATTTGTCTGTCTACAGCTGAATTGTAGTCAACACAGAATTCTCCGGCTACAGATTAAGTCCTTACTTGTTTACCTGAATTTAATGAGTGATTGATTCATTTGCTGAAATTAAATATGAAGAAATTATTGACCTTTTATGATAAACGGTTGAAACTATTAAAGTACTTGAAACATACAAAAGTACTGATGTACAAGTCACCAATTTATTGGCACAGGCAGTATTAGTAGTGGAAGACTGATGATTATATGTCATGAGAGAATTTTGATGTCTGGTTTGATGGTTTTATAGTGGTTTCGGGCACTTGTTAGCTGACCAGATTGGGAGACCACCAGGCCAACCATCTAAACCTCAGCCTAACCCACCTACGAAAGCCAAACCACAGTGTCATAAGCTTTAATACTGCATCATTTCTTCATTTAATCAGTTAACTGTGTTATTAGGCAATAAGTGATGACCTGGCAATGTGGCTTGATGCAAATAATAACCTTGCTAGGCTACTTTTGCTAAATTACAGTGCCTGACCACAGCACTATTATATTAAGTTACATAAACATTGGAAATTTCTTAACTGAATACAAAATGGCAGTGTATCATTGGCTATGAAACCAAATGGCAAATAGTTCCAGATTTTGCCTGTTGGTCTTAATTAACTTTTAATCATGAAACTTTTAAAAGTCACTGACTATTCGTTTTAGGATTAATTAGATTTGATCCGTCAAATGTATCCTATGATGGTGTGTTAAAATGTTACTCTGCAAAAAATACATTAAAGTATTATAAATGGGTGATTTTACGTTTTTCTGTAAGAACACAACACGCAGATGATCCCTTGCGCGACAGAAGCATCTGGAGAATGAACAGCGCAATAAAAACGAAATAAAGACATGAATTCCGAAACACCTAAAACCGTGGAGGAAAAAAATTAGGATAAGAGACTATTACTCGCATTATTAATTTCTCCCCAAAAATGCATTGCAGGGGAAAGAAGTGAATGTGGAAATAGGCGAGACAGTGTCCTGGCATTCATTTGCTCAATGTAAATGCATCTGGTTACAACAGATTTATTTGATTGTCCATCACTGTACATGTAAAACATGAGTTCTGGTGTAAGTATATGAAAATGTTATTTTGATTGCATGCTTATTTATAGGCCTATTTTGTGCTCAAAATCATTTAGGTAATTGGTTAGATTTAGTTTGGCAGTCATAAACGGTGTTGCAGAGGTCGTATTATGATGAAGTGTTTGGTGAAAACATTAATTGTAAATTCACATATTAAATGCAAGAGGTTTTATTTTCTCCTCAACCCATCACTGGCAATGATTGGCTGGGCAGCCGTTGAATAATAACGAAGCGACGAGCCCTTAGTACAGTACACGTCGGCTTCATCAAATCCTGTTCATTCTACATATGGGTTTAAAAACTATTTGTTGTTATATAAGTGTTTATTGTGTACGTTATAAGAATTAATTATATAAATTGTTTGGCCTTTTGTGATTGATGCAGGGACAAGAACAAAGGGCAAGACTTCAGCACTTCCTGTCGGAGCTTTCAATACTGGGTTCTTTACAGGTGAGCTTTTCCTATGTACAATTTCATTTTTAATTAAAATTACAGGACTTTCGGAGGTATTTAAAGCTCATGCCACTGTCTTTTATGTCTGACTGCAGGGCTTCCATTATTTCCAGCCCTGGCTAAGAGGCAGAGAGGAACTTCTGCTGACTGTGGTCAATGATGACTTGGTGGGATTTATCTCACACTTTATATATATATATATATATATATATATATATATATATATATATATATATATATATATATATATATATATATATATGGAAAAATGTGTTTGAGAAGATGTTTGGAGATGTTAATTATATAAAACACACATTTTTAAACTTACTAGTATATCTCTGGAAACATTAAACATAGTCAGGCTTAAGTGCTGCTGCATCAGTGTCAGTTATATCTTTACAGAGAGTGTTTCTTTGCTCACAGAGATGCCGTTCTCCTGGGTTTGCCATTTCTGCGGCCTCCACCTTTACCAGCTCAACTTGCAGTAGCAGTTACAGCCTGGACAGCGACTATAGCAGCTTGCCTTCAGCAGGAGAAGGGCCACTTCCACAACACAAACAAGAGACATCAGATACCACTCAGCAACAAACTCCCAGCAGGTGGAGGAAAAAATATCCTTAGAATTTAGCAATTATAAGATAAGTGCTGTGTATCAATTATTTTCATTACTCAGTTATAGGAATGTTGATTCTCATCTTCTCCCAGCCTCACCCAGTGAGAGAGAGATCGCTGTTCCTGTGAGTATCATTGCCAATGTCAAATTCACAGTTTAAAAACATTACCAATCTTAAAATCCACTGGCGATGTTAGTTTAGATTGGAGAAAATAAACCATTAGATTATTTGAGATCTCTTAAGATTTCTCTTGACCAAAAATAAAGTAAAAACAGTGATATGGTGAAGTATTATTGCAATTTAAAATAACTGTTATTTTAATATAATCCACAATATTTTTAAATGAGATATAAAGACAAACTTTCTGATTGTCAAAAAGTGATCAAGGCTCTCAAAAAATTTTTTTTTTTTCATTGCAGGAAATTAACTGCACCCTGTTCCTGTTAGCCGGCTATGCCAAGTATGGGCAACCTTATGCCTGGATTCGATCCAATCACGAGCGCCTAGTAAACGTCGGAGGAACTGATACGCTAGTCAAAGATACACCAATGAAGCTGAAGTCCATCACAGACTGGGTTTCAACATCCCAAGGTTTTAAGATTTTTATCTTTTATTTTTACTTTTATTCGCCATATTTTCACAATTTTATTATAAACACAATTTCTTTATGTTCACGTATCAAAGTTTTACTGTCCTTTTTTAAAGGTTAAAGAGTATATATAAATACACACACAACTTACTTTAGTGGCTTTTGGTGGTTGTACATCCATGTATTTTTGTGTTACCATAATGCATATCAACCGGTCATCACACCATCTTACCTTTACCAAATATTTAGCAAGTTCCTTACTAAGTATAATGTACTTTTGATTTTACAAGGGTCTTGCATAACACACAAAACCTTTTATCTGCCCTGTAGGAACTCATGTTTGGGACATAGTGAGTGAGATGGTGGGACTGTGCACCATGCCGCCTCCTGACAACCCCTTCTCTTTGGACATGAGCTACCTCCAAACCCTGTCCCTCCCAGAGCGCTTCCTGGTCACTGGGGCCCTCCTGAATTTCCTGGAGATGATTGTGGTTCAGGGAAACCGAGAGGAAATGTTCTATGATCTGGGTGAGCAAAGAGTCTGGGAAATCTAGGATCCAAATGTTTTGAATGTTCTTTAGTCATTGTGCTCATTCAATAAGAGGTAGGAGTAAGAAAAACAATACAAAAATCCAAACAGCAAAGTCTTAGGCCATCTTCATATATTTCACTGTGGGACAGAAGTTTTCTGCCTAGAGCCGCAGTGGTTAAGGTTTTTGGCCTTAGATTAGATTAAACCATAATCCTCTAATACACTGTTTCCCTCACTTTGTGTCTTAGTTGTGGAAGAGTTGAAGCCACTGAGAAAACTTCATTTCCAAAGCCTTTCTGAGGTCCAAAGATTTCAGGGTAGCAACAGGACTCATCATTTACCCGCCAAATGAAAATGGACAACAACATACAAGGGTATTAAACTCCAAAGGATCACTGCTTTTATCATTTGGGCTAAACAATACAATCTAGAATTGTAAAAATTTTAACCATAAACTAACATGTATGCATGTATGTATGTATGTATGATATATATATATATATATATAAAAGGAGCATTCATTTATGTATAAACAAAGAGGTTTAATATATGATCGCTTTAGCCCCGTGACTTTAAGCTTGTAAATATCAGCCATGGCATGTTTTTGTGAATCACATACATGTCTTTGAAAAGTTATGAAATCAGACCAGGAGCATTTTAATCCCTCGTATTAAAAGATTTGCGCCCCATGACTTACACAGAAATTGCTCCCTCTTTAAGGATCCAATCTGTCCTGAAATTCAAGTAACAACTGGCTTTTTAAAAGTTACTGATGTCTTTGGGTTTAATAAATTAATATAACACAGGACACAGACATTTCATGTATAAAAAGTTTAATATTCCATAAAATACATATAATATTTAAATACGTACATGAAAATAGTACAAGAACATTCATAGAACATTAAACACCTCATAAAGCAGACAGAACAGATCCAAGAACAGATCTGAGGTCATTGTAGTACGAGATACGGTTTAATATGACTTTAAATAAAATCCATAAGGATAAAATGGGTACAAATCCTTTGATGTAATTGGCATAACATCAGGCAGAATTTTTTATACCACGAGGCACTGACTGTATAGTACTGTTATATAATGCAATTCTCTAGTGAGCGTATGTAACAGTGTGAAGCAAATAGCCACATATGGTGCTGGACCTTTTCTACTAGGAAATCTTGATTGTTCTATTCATGTGAAGCTGGGTGTCCTTGTTTCAAATACTTGGTTTATGCAACTAGGCCACTTAAAAATGTGATTTATAACTCCACATAACTGCAGTGCAAAGATGCTTCTTTTTCAAGGACATGATGCTCAATGCAAGAATACCTTTGAATCAGTCAGCATTCTGATGTCCTAAGCTGTTGCCTGGAAACAGTGACTTTTCTTTCTTAAACAAAAATGGGCTGATGTAGTGAAACAACTTGCAGTTACGGAAAAAAGCCTAAAAAAAATTGCTGGAATGCAGGTGTTTGGAGAAAACGCTCTCATTTTAAGAGCACACAGCAACATCACTAACTCCATTCCTCTTAACCTGTTTGGAACCTATGCTTCAAGTTCAAAGCTTTACAAACTATGGATATGGCTATTATAGACCAACCAGAAACAAGAATCAGTACCTCTGTCTTTTTCTAATGCTAAATTACAACCAGTGCTGATTGTCAAGTTGGTATACAAATATGCAGTAAATAATACAGCATGAATGATCACGTTGAGAGATGAATATCAATTCAATCATCAGTAACAATGTGTGGAGGTTTTGGCCATATGAAAAAGAGCATTGCTTCCTTTTGTGCATTTGGGATAGAAACAGTTTTCCAAAGCAGTTACTTTGATGTTCTGATCCTGCTACTGTTTACCATCATGCATCCACCCCCTTTCCACACAGATCATCATCTGACACCTTTAACACAAACAAAAACTGTCTCACTGCTCATCAGTCACGTCAGACTGAGTTGAAAAACTCAACTCTGTGATGCATACATGGCTTTAAAACTAGACACCAGTTCAGCTCAGATGAGCAGTTTTGGTATCGTCTAATAGTCCTTAAGCAAACTCAGATGAAATTTAAACCAGCGTGACTGAACCAATCAATTTCCTAAACCAAACAATGATCTCTAGAAATCTAGAAGTTTTTATCACTTTGGTAAAGTCAAATGAGGTGGCGGTTCAGATACAGACTCTGCACCCGAGTTGCAAAAAAATTCCATCAGCTGTAGGTGTGGTTGTTCTTTTCCTCACATTCAACACTGGAAATTCCCAAGCATCCCAAAATGACTGTTGTCAAAGTTCACGGTGGGATGGGGAACATCAGTGCCAGTTGTCACTTGCAGAACCTCTTCTGGAAATGGCACGGAGAGGACTGCGGGACACCGACCCCCTCTTCTTCCAACGCACTGCAACACAAAATCCAAAACACATACAGTTACAACACTGAAATAGAAAAACAGAGCATTGGAGGAAATGTAGAATAATCAAAGATTCTAGTGGTTGCATTCATCACCACTCATTTACATTAGATTAAATAATTTGCCAAATGCTTTTATCCAAAGTGACTTGTATTCAAGGTCCACCTTTTATCAGTTCATGCATTCCCTGGGAATCAACCCAATGACTTTGGCTTTGCGAGCACCTTTCTGTTTGAGCTACAGGAATACTGTACTCATCCGTTTCCACTTTGTTTTGTTTCAACTCACCTTTTCCCAAACTAGCTGGCAATGTTGACCCTTTGGGTGCAGTGGGCGTTCCAGGAATCTCTGGCTCTTTAGTGATTCCTTGCCCTTGCGGTAACGTGGCACATCCTCCCTGCCAGTCATTGAGCGCTCTCTGAAAAGACATTGCTAAGCAGGCAGTCATGTCCTTTGCCCTTTCTGCCCGACTGCACCAGAACACTCTGCATTGTAGCTGCTGACCGGGCTGCCTGCAGATATACAGAAACACATTGGGTCTAGCCGTGTGCGAGGCACAGTATGCGATATCCTGCAAGTAGGTCTTGGTGAGCTGTCTTCCAGTGCTTAGTTCTTTAACTTCTACGTATCGGGGTCGCACTACTAGTGCGTGATCTTTAGAAAGCTTCCCAGGGGCCCCATCCAGGAGTCGATCGATGGCATCCTCCGCCTGCTCTAAGTCCAGGGAGAAGATCTTCTTGGTGCCAAGGTAGTGCACCTTGAAGAGGGGATCGCCGTGAGACAGGCTCTCTGTGCGGTCGCGGCAGAATCGCTTACGCAGAGCAGCTGGAGAGTTTTTTAGAGTTTGCATCAGATGGAAGGAGGCCAAGGCCATCGTTGTAGAAGACAGAAGCTGGAGTTTTTTCACTTTTGTGGAGTCACGGGGATGCTTCTGCTTATCCAGCAAGCCTCCCAGTGTGGCACAGCCGAGTACAGCCTTGAGATCTAAAGCAAAGGAGGAAGAGAAAGATGCTGTCATTCTCATGAGGTGAAAATCTCATCACAACATGCTCTTTTCCCCAGTGAGACATTTACTTGTGTGGTCCAAGTGTTAGTGTTCTTAACCATGTTTTTCACTTCATATATATTTAGCTACACACTACCTTAATGTTTAAACAAAATGACCCAGAACATTATGTTCTTAAGTTACAATCCGACTGCAGCTGTCTGTCAGCTCTTCATGGAAAAATGGCTACAAATAAACCCACACCCAAGATCTTAGGATAGGATCCGTTTCAGGCCAGCATTAACGCACACTTGTGCATGGTCTCCTCCTGCATTCAGCACATGAGCTTCAAATATTAAACAGGCCGCATTTGCGTAGCAAGAGTGGAAGAACGTCTGTCGTCTGTGAGTCATCCGAGACACTGCTGGAAAAAGGACAATAACAAACGTGTGTGGGGACATCGAGAAGTACTTTTCCTCTTCAATTCAGCAATGTTTCATTTCAAGTTATATTAAGATTTAGCTTATTTATAAGATTTTGTTCATGTTTAAGTTAGATTTTGTTCCAAGTTGGGATGGACTGACTTAAAAATTCTGTCAAAAATGAGCGTGCACACAAGCAAATATTCAGCACGGATCCTTATAAATAAATATTTAACATCAGCTGAAAATCAATATGGTACCAAAATATCATGCATCCTGCAACTGATCAAGAAACTCGTCATATGTCAATCTACATTGACATATGACCATCCCAGAAATTCCTTTCTTAACCTGCTTCTTGCAGTTAAGAACAAGCATTTCTCTTAATTATATACTTAGTGTGTTAAAACATGTTTTTCATCACCCATTTCAAACATGTATTTTAACAAACCTGTGTTAACATGCCCTTGAGGGCCTCATTATGCCAAGTCTAAATGCACAGAGGGGTGCTATAGTTCTGCCTTGATGAAGTTACGTAACACTTGCGGCTGGTTTTTCTTTTGTCTCGTGTTCCCAAAAACAGCTCACTTTTATTCCCTCATAGTGCCAGCCATGTGGCCGATAACATTGTGCTGCATTTTATTTTTTCCGCTCACCCTTTTTTTCTGGCCCATTATTTCCACCTCCCCATACGCTACTGATTTTGGTCTCGACTCAGACCTCCAACCGTTTTAGCTCCAATCACTATTGTGTAGGAGAAACTTTCTACAGGAGACAGCTTTAGACGACATCCCGCCACCTTCAAAATATTTCTTGTCCCAAAGAAAATGGTGTGTAATAGCGTGTGTCGAGTGAGAAATGCAAACAAGAAAAAACCTAGACTGGTCTGATCTACAGGCACCAAGTAGACACTCAAACAAGCACATCTGTAAGGAAATTACCTTTCTTTTAGAATACCTTTGTGAACATCTGAACAAGAATGCGCTTTGTGAACTATGTCAAAAAAAGCTTTTTTTTTTTTTTTTTAAAGTTGAATAATCTAAGATTTGTCTAATGTGTTTTGTTGCCTCATTTGCTGTAAAAAGAGATCCTCACGATAAGAACATTCAAATACAGTAGGCATAAAATGTAAAGCAATTCTGATGATTATCTCATATTCGCAGACTAATACTACAGACAAGCAAAAACATTGCTTTAAGTGAAAGTCCATCTTTAACTTTACTCAGAGGTCCTCATATGGTCTTCCACAACTTTGCAAGTGTTAATTATTACAGACCAGTGCAATTACCTCATAGTGGTTGACTGATACTGCTTTTTTTTTTTTTAAGTAACTGATGTCATCTTGGTTTTACTGGGACTCCAGTCATGTAAAATTATTAAGTGTACATTTAAATTATATTAACATGAAATAAACACTTTTTTGTGCATAGTAGCTATTTGTTCAGTTGACTAATGGGCCTAGCAGACATCCATCACTAGTTTACAGTCCATCAAGAAAGTCAAATATACAATGATGAAATATCCCAGCTAAAAAGACATAAGCTGAGACCAGTAGCCACTTTTCAGTGGGTCAGGCTAGAAGACAATCTTAAACTGGTACAACAGAACAAATAAATATTATTTGTATCACTGAAATACTCTCACCTTTCATGCAATCTTCGCTTTTGGTCCGGCACAGGTCAATCATGCGTCCTCCGCAAACAGCAAAACGGAAAGTAAATGTCCAAGCCGTTGTACCTTTTGTCACCTCGTAAAACTTTTTTCACCAAAATCGGAATTGTAGCGGCGCTTCACTATACACTAAGACGAACGCGCTGTTTCAATGTCGGGAGTGGATATGGTTCGAGACAAACGCATGTTCTCCTTGGCGTGGGCAGCGCGGCTCTGCTTACCTCACTGTACGCTGCGACAAACCGAATGAGTCAAGTGCGCGCGTCTGTAGCGCTGTATTTGAGCTCCGTGTGCACGCCTCCGAGTCCGCGGGGTGATGTGAGACAACGATGAGGACACGGAGTTAACGAGTGCTGGCAGTGTATGAGGAGGGTGTGGGCAAAGTTCAGCCCTCATGAGAGCGTCAGCTAAGTACCCAAACTAGGATTCACCAGGGACAAAGACAATGTATCTTTGAACACATGGAAGGCGGTAAACGCCACTGGTTGTCAAGCAAGTGAGTATGTAAATGCATGATACAGATAGGATCGAATTATGACGAGTGTGCTGTAGATACAAAGACTGATATGGAAACAAAACACCTGCATTTGTTTGTTACTATATATAGTCGTTTTTTGCACGCTCAGCATGTCTGGTGTGTGCTTACCTGCACGTACATGCAAGGTGAGTAGGCCTACCGATATAAAATATAAATTAATGTGAAAAAAAATCACAAGTGTGTAGCTTAGTTATTATTTAAAATCAAGTTCAGATTTTGACACTTCATTAAACGAGCTAACACCTGTAGAGGAAATCGGGGAATGTTTAAGGTGAAGTACCATTATGCCCTCCACCTTCCTTAAAGAGACAGTAGAATTTGTAAGACTTGTATAACATTATAACTTATATAAAATGTATTATTAACAACAACAACAACAATTTAATATACATGTTTAAAAAAAAACTAGAAGTATTATGGCTGGCCATAAGGTTGTAACTCTTTCTAATGCACTTCTACTGGAAAAAGATTTCTCAAAATGTGATGGTAAAGACAACTGACACAACTGTGAGAGTGACTAACATGGGTTAATTTAGAAAATTAGCATCAATGCATAGCAAACAACCTTCATAGCATTAGTTTGTGGCGTGAGTAATGTAATGGTAAATAATCTGGGTTATTAATGCAAAGTTGCTGGTTGACTCCCATATTGAGGTGATGCATCACTTGGAGAATTTAACAAGGTATCCTATCTATTGCCATTGTGCCAGATCAAATAATTTAAAGGGATAGTTCACCTTCAGTTGCTGGTCTCCATTGTCTTCCATAGTATGATGGGGGAAAAAAAACACTATGCAAGTCAATGTGTACAAGCAACTGAAGCTGAACTATCCCCTTAACCTCAGAGCTGAAGAGATCAACTGTTTCTGAAATTAGTGAACTCTTCTTTTCCATTACAACCAAAGCCTTCTCACTGCTGCCCCCTCAAACTGCTAGTCACTATTTTGTAAACTGTCTGTAACTGATTTATTGGTTGCTCTCCTGCATTGACAGTTATGTTGCACTCCCTCAATGCCACAGCACACTGTACTTTTATTGTTATGTTGTATGAAATAATTTTTGTGCTGCACACATTATTTCTTTGTATTTCAGTACACAATGGTGAGTATGATATCCACTAGTGTGGTTTTGTGAAAATTGGGAATCTCTTCAACTAAGTGGTGAACCTTGGTTCTTTGAAACTAGGGTCCTCAAAGGCAGAATTTGAGATGTCTTTTTTATATTTTTTGATGATTGAAACATTTGATGCATTTCAATTAGATTGCTTGGTTTTTCAGACAGGGTGAAAGTGAATCGAGTCAATTCATGCCAAGTGTTGAGTACTGAGAAAGGAACACTGTGCCCCTGTGTAATCATCAAAATGGGAGGTTTGGGAGACACACCCACCAAAGTAGCTCTGGTAGCACAGCAGTGCTATTATACAACTGCCAGTGACGCAATCCAACCAAAACCCCCAACCCCCCCAACAAAACACACACACACACAGAACTAAATGCATAATGAGTCCAATATATTCAGTACAAACACACTTTCTTTTTTATGTAAACCCAACATGAAAAACAGTGTGCCAGGTTCATTGCACAGTGCCAAAACAAGAATAACTGAACAATTGTCACAGGTAAAGCATTTGACGTAAACCACTTATTTTTTTTATTTTTTTGTTGCCAGTATGGCAGTAAGCAAGCAAGGTTTAATACCAAATGCTGTATAAAAATAAAAATAAATCTAGCCATTTCTGGATGTGTGATCTTTTTGGTGATAATTCTGTTCTTAATCTAATGTCCATTAAGGTTTGTTGTTTTTAAGGGCGGGGGTTGCTATTTGTGGAGCCTGAGAACTTCATGGAAGCAAAGCATAAAAAGTGTTTTCTGCATGCTTTTTTAAACTCAACATCTTAGTAATCAGAGTAACCACCCACTTCTCTCTGAAAGCCTCCATATCTCATCTCACAGGCCTGAACCAAAACTTTCCAACAAAAACAAGAAAATCTCAAAAATTACATCTCTAAATAGGAGACATTTTAATTGACCAAAATGTGATTGACGTAACTGTTTGTATTTTTTCATCTCTCTAGTAAGTAAGTAGCCATTTAAGCAGATTTTTGATCCAAAGCGCCACATATTATCAGAACGATTCCCTTGGAGCAACCTGACCGATGTTGCCTGAGGGTGCGAAGACATTTCAGCTTGCTATGCATGAGTTTAAGTTGTTTAACTTGCTTTACATGACCGTCTGTGTGAAACTGTGAACATCTATTAACATGCACAAATACATTCTTCTAATGCTATGTAATGATGCTTAATCATAATGAGGTCAATAACAAGTAATTACAATAACAAATATGATTCAAATGTACAGTGAGAGATGTATATTATTTCCCACAAGAAGTTTCCAATTTAGAGAAACTCCAAATTCTACATTTTAAAAAGATAAAACATAATTGTTGTCTGTTTAATGAACTTTCCTAAATCCCTTTACTTCTTCAAAGGGTAAAATAGTACGAGAAGACTGAGAGCCATTATGGAAGTACAGAAGAGTTGCTGTGACACAAATATATTTCTCTTTTAATTTGGAACAATAAGACATTTATTAGTGCTGGACTTTGTCTGCTGTAGCAGATTCAGAGACAGCTGCGTGCTGGAATATTTGTGTGACCTCTGACAAAGCACTGCTGCTAAATTTAGTAACAAGTTAAATGAATTTCAAGAATTTCCTGCCGATGAATGATTTGTTAATTTTTTTTGTGTGTAGCCTAAAATGTAACCAACAACTGGTACCTCAATTACACGTTTCTAATAATGCCCCTTTTTTATGTCAGCACCAATTAATTTGGATCATTTTTAGTCAGTCTGCTAAAATGTGGTCACTCCATCAAAAGAAACTACTTAAATTACCATGTGAAACAATCAGGCAAATAATGGGCCTCAAGTTTTTTCTTTTTTTATATAAGAAGATCTTGTACATACATAGCTAGCAAATCTAAAACACTACAGCACTCACATTATCTAAAATAAATCCTTCAATGTTCTTCCTTGTTGGCATGAGTAGGTGTGGGCACACTCTATGTCCATGAGTGCCTCTACTCACGTTTGTCTGGATGTGTAAATAACACATGAACTAAATGTACTTGTTTGTTTTGGCAGCAAACACACCCTGAAGAACAGCTATTTCAGTTCATTTCTGGAGGTCAGTGTAGTGTGGTCAAGAGCCGTCCATGATAGAATAAGGTTTTACCTATATACTGCTTTTAATAGGAGATGTAGTTTAGGTGGGGAAAACTAAATTTTTGAATGGCTCACTCACTGGCTGAAACAGTTCATGTTTAACAAAATATTAATTATTGTGCCGAAAAGCCACAGCTTGGACAGATCGAATGTCACATGACTAATCCTAACTGTGTCTGGATGCTGACGGGCAATGTTTGCTCAGTCTGTCTCCTCGCTCACTCGCATACATTGTGATGACAAACAGTTGTTCCTCTCCTAATATGGGAAAGAGGGACGTTAGCCTTGTTCACCGAATAAGAGATTGTTTCTTGTTCTTTTTTCTTTTCCTTTCCTCACTCTTGAATTCTCTTGCGGCTCAGTTGCATCAGCTAGATTATGAGCTCATTTCCTTTTTTATCTGATCTATATATAAATATATGAATAGCCATTGATTATTAGATAGAAGATGATTCATTTGACTTATTTGACAAAAAAATGAGTGATTCAACTGTATTAGTGATTTTGCATAAATGTTCTCTAGGCAAATCAGAGCAGACTGTGCTAAACTTCTAAACGCTTTCATTTAAGAATGTTGCTTTTCGATTTTGACTATGATCACAATATCTTTAGCTTTTTTTTTAAAGGTATATCTACATTATAAACTTTATTCAGTTGCCTGAAGTTTCGTCATGTCCAATTTAAATGGATGAAAGCACCCCAAAAAAGATACTATAGTAGCAGAAAAAGAATGTCATCATGTCATAGACTAAACAGGAAGACTGTTTCCTGCCCTGCACAAGATCAAGAGAGGAATGCATTATATAGGCTATCAGTGGAACTTCAGCTGATGTTATTTTGGGTGTAGTCTGTTGTTTTGTGTGCACTGTTTACATTTTAATTTAGTGTACTTTACACTGTTTAACACTGACTGTTAAAAACATCTAGATCCATATTTTTTTCACTAATGTTTGGATCAGTTAAATTCTGCATTAAAGTTTCTTGCATCCCATGTGCAGAGTGACTGTGCCTCTGTTCTTCCATCTGTTCTTTATGAGGTGTGTATAAAGAGGTCTTAGGCTACTAGCTGTGACGTCAGGGGCGCTATTTTTCCATGAATGCATGAGTTTTCTAAGTGCTGTAGTTAGAAGTGCTAATGTCAGTTATATAATGGTTCTTGGCACTATCATGGTACTAATGAGTCTATACTGGAGCACCATGTAGCGTAAAGAAAAAACTCCATTATCTCCTTTCATGTTGCCACATTCGACATTTTCATAAAACTGTTGATCACTCGCAGGTTGTCTTTTGCGTCAGTGATGTCCTTGACATTTCAGGCACAAATACAGCAGTTTAGTTTGTGTCTCTAAAACCCAGAAGAGAATTAACATTTTCCAGTCATGGGTTCGATCCCAACTGTCTGAAATGTCAGTTTTGGATTTCAGATTAAATAAAAGGTCTATGGTTAACAATACATGAAGAAAGATTTCCCTTTTTTTATTTTTTATTTTTTATTATGCCTACATAATACATTTTGAAGCTGCTGTTTTTTCCACATTTGCCTACTACTTTATTTTTACACTCAAGTTTTCACACTAGTTCCGAAATAAGTTCAACAACTCCGACAAGGATTGTGAGTTGATGAAATCAGACAATTGTAGTTCTTGCAAAACAAACAGCAACTTGTGGTCTTAAAAAATATGATGCCAATGTTTACAATTGAGTTATAATAGTGTTATAATAATAAAATGCACTAAATCCATAGACTGAAAACGCCGAGGTAATGTACAGTATGTGACGTCACCAGTAGATTTCTGAAGGGCATTGAAAAAAGGGCGAAATTAACTATATAAACCAAAATAATTGTTTGAACCAGGCTCTAAACATGTTTTTTTTTCTGGGATTGACTCCCTTTTGCAGCCAGCCTCTAGCAGCCAGTTATAACAAATTAGTTTAAGTCTTGCATAGACTGAAGGCTGAAGGTCTGGAATGTACAGGTGCTGGTCATATAATTAGAATATCATCAAAAAGTTGATTTATTTCACTAATTCCATTCAAAAAGTGAAACTTGTATATTATATTCATTCATTACACACAGACCGGATATATTTCAAATGTTTATTTCTTTTAATTTTGATGATTATAACTGACAACTAAGGAAAATCCTGAATTCAGTTTCTCAGAAAATTAGAATATTACTTAAGACCAATACAAAGAAAGGATTTTTAGAAATCTTGGCCAACTGAAAATGCCAAGAACTTATGCATTCTTGGGTCTGACATATCGCATCTTCCTCCAGATTTCCAAAGGAAATGCAAAATTTACTTTCTTCAGAGAACATAACTTTGGACCACTCAGCAGCACTCCAGTCCTTTTTGTCTTTAGACGCTTCTGACGCTGTCTGTTGTTTAAGAGTGGCTTGATACAAGGAATGCAACAGCTGAAACCCATGTCTTGCATATGTCTGTGAGTAGTGGTTCTTGAAGCACTGACTCCAGCTGCAGTCCACTCTTTGTGAATCTCCCCCACATTTTTGAATGGGTTTCTTTTCACAATCCTGTCCAGGGTGTGGTTATCCCTATTTCTTGTACACTTTTTTTTTCTACCACATCTTTTCCTTCCCTTTTCAATATTCTAATTTTCTGAGATACTGAATTTGGGATTTTCCTTAGTTGTCAGATATAATCATCAAAATTAAAAGAAATAAAAATTATAAATATATCAGTCTGTGTGTAATGAATGAATATAATATACAAGTTTCACTTTTTGAATGGAATTAGTGAAATAAATCCTAATTATATGACCAGCACCTGTATGTCAGACTTCATTGGCCCACCCACCCATGAGGCCGTTTGACCAACATGTCACACAACCAATCACATTTTGTTTTCGTTCAGAGTCACGTTTCAGGGCATGGAAATGTTGCATTTTTACAGCACTGCGCATTATAACCAATTGCACAAGATTCTGTTGAGTTTGTGAATGCAGTGGCCAATCAGTGGTGTTCCAATGAGTCATCGCTAAAATGCTGGTGCTTCCTTCACTCGCTTGCTGATTGAATACCTCTTTCTCGCAAAGTGTGTGTACGAATCTATAAATAAGATATCGATTTCAGAGTGTTAACAGTTTCAGTGATTTTAATGGTATTGTTTTAGATTTATTGAACTTTATATGGTCATTTTAAATGTTCTTTGCTCTCTTTCCCTACAATGAAAGATTAGTAGCCTAATTTATAAACGTTTTTATATCACATTAACTTTCAATGTTAAATTTATATTTAGTAATATAAAGTCAGTCGTATTAAAAATATGTTATGGCATGACACCCATATCTGTTAACAGACAGGTTGTGCATAGTTAATAGATTACATTATAAGGCTACTTTGACAATCGCATATATCTAAAAATAATCTATGAAGGTGAGAATCGAGATATTTCATGATATAGTTCATGCGTCTGTTTCAATGAAAAAAAAAAATTATAATAATAATTTGCCTATATGCTGTTTGTGGCTGATGTGTGTCACATGACAATTTTGTCTGAAGATGTTGCTATCGTATGGTCTTTCAAGATTTTCTCGCCCTCACCTGTCCATTAAGCCTACTCAAGGATATCGAACGCAATTTGATGTTTCCGTCTGAAACCCACACGCGCTCGTCCCGTCGAATAAATGGACAGAAGTTTCACTGCATGCGGCTAGACCTTTTACGTGCGTCATCAGAGGATCATGCGTAGCTGATGGGAAACGGCTGCATTTTCCTACTCGCATGCGTTAGTCAGCCTCTCAGACAACGGTTCAGTCAGCAGCGCCCGTTACTTCAGCACTAGACCTGTTTTGATTGGCGCGAGGCCAGTTTCTGAGAGCGAAATCTGAATATAACTGTTGAAATAAAAGCATCCCCGCCCTGTCCGTCTAACTAGTGCCTGAGCCCATGAATCTATATTTAGCAACATACAAACTCTGAAAAAACAGTGCTCATCCCTGAGTTGAACAGCGCCTTTGTGGTGGAATGTGTGGCTCTGATTAATGTAGGCCTTACGTTTAATGAGCTTATGTCACACTGACAAGGGAAAGTGATCATATTATGAGCTGGGCTACATATGCAGACTGAATTTAAATAATGAAAAAAAGGATACATTTTTATAACTGAGTTATTCTAGAGAAACACTTTTGGATATAGATCTAGGCTAAATATGTTTATAGCATTACATAAACACTCTTGGAGTCTTGTTTAGCCACATAGTAGCTATTATTTATTTATTATGGGAATAAGATTAACCTGAGAATAAAAGGCCTTCGAGTTTAAAGTAATTACATTTGAAAGAAACAGCACTTTTTTACCACCCAGAAATTTCTGTCATGGAAACATAGGAACATTCCAACCGGATATTGGAACATTCTTCATACAGCTGATGGTAGCCATTAACTTCTATAGTATTTTTTTCTTCTTCTCCATACTATGGAAGTCAATGGTTACCATCAACTGTATGAAGAATGTTCCAATATCGGGTTGGAATGTTCCTATGTTCCTTTTTCTTCAAAACATCTTTTGTGCTTTGCTCAGGAAGAAATAAACTTGGTTTGGAACAACTTGAGGCTGAGTAAACGATGACAGAATTTTCATTTGTGAACCATCCTTTTAAGTTAATGTAGACTTCAAGATCATCAGTCTGTTGTCTTAATAAACTTCGGCTTGGAATACTTGTAGGCTACTAGATGAAAACATGTTTTGTTTGTTCGAGGTTATTCAGCTTTAATATAAAAAATGAAACAAGTTAAAGATTCCCCCTTGGTAGAAAGTTTTAGATATATTTCTTAGAGATTTCTACCGAGTGGGGAATGCCACTGGCACAAATTAATATTAAACACCACACTGAACATAATGTGACTAGCAATAATGAAAGTAACTGTTAAAACAGCTCTCATGATTCAACCGTTGATTATAGCCCACTGTATGTTTCTGTGGAATAATCAGTCAAACGATAACGTGCATATATGAAGATACATTTAAGCGTCTAACATTAAACACATTTCAACCCAGTGTTTTAAAATCAAATCAAAGGTTTACAAAGGTTTCTTTACTATAACTGTAAATGGCCAATAGTGATGACTGTGTTATCACATCAAAACCTGCAGATGGCGCTGTTTTAGCACTTTCTATAAGCGCCGCGTGAGAGCCAGAGCCACATGAACTCATTCACTTCCGTATGTCCATTTCATAGTCCACGTCGACAAACACTCTTGATTATTTATTTTATTTTATTTTACTTTTCTTTGTTTTGCTCCGTTTGTTATTAGCCTATTGAACACAGGATGGGATTCATAATCCGGGCCGCCACGCTCGAGGACTGCAAGGACATCTCGCGCATGATACTGGTGAGTCGACGTGCCCTCGTGTCATATGCGTGCGTACATTCATGACGATTTTAGAATCTTATGAAAAATTGAAACATAGATCTGCTGCGTCACAGACAGCATCCGCGGTCTTTCATTATATTCAAAACACAGCTGTTGTTTTAACGTGTAACGCACGCAATTGCATCAGTGTTGTTGATGACAGAGTTACAGTAAGCCATATTCATTTGGCACACTGTAATCTGACTCTTTCATGGAGTCTAGTGGAGGGTATTTGGGATGCTCGGAAACGTGCAGCAGCCTTCACCTGTCAGCCGCGACTGTTGCGGCAGACCATTGTCACGTCATTAATTAAATGGACGTAATTACTAAAACCTTGTTAGTTGTGGTGTGTGCGAGAAAAGGGAAGAAGAAAAAAACACCTTGCTGATGTCAGAATAGTAAAAAGAAACAGCTTTAGACAATATAATTGAATTCAAAATATACTTAAAATGATGGTAATTTAAATCTAGTAATAAAATATAGTATTTGCTATAGTGCCTGCCTCAATTGCATCCATGCCTCCTGCTATGCAACAAACACATTTAAGCAATTTCTTCAATATTTTAAAGGACTTTAAAATGCTTTTCTAGGAAAGGTTATCTCAAGCAAAAATGTGCATCTTCCACATGGTGCAGTATGAGTTCAAGATTAAATTACCGCCTTGATGAGAAAAAGAAGATAAGAAAAAACACTGTATAGGCTTATTAGTCATTCTTTTATCTTTAATCTATATTTTTGTCATCATGTATGCATCATGTGCTTGCAAAGTGAAGAAAACTGGCTTGTCGCCAAGGCAAAATTGAGCAATAGAGTTAAACTATTTCTGTTGTCAAATCCTTCACACCAGGAACTGGCAGAGTATGAGAAGGTTTCTGACCAGGTCAAGATTGCACAAAGAGGTAGGCCTGATTGTTACAGTTTACAATCATTTGCTTGGAATTAATAAAACTGTGGATAGCTTCAGTAAGAATTTGAAGTTGATGCTAATCCTACTTCTCTACTGTAGATCTGGAGCAGGATGGATTCTCTAAAAACCCTTTTTTCCATGGAATCATTGCTGAAGTGCCAGAGGACCTTAAATCCAAAGAGGGTGAGAAAAAAGAAATAGGCATCTTGGATCATCTTGGATTAACAATCCTATTAAAACCACAATCTTCTGTGATGTCCTGCACTAGGATATATATTTGTTATCTAATCATGGACACATGAAAGTCTACAAATCCTCAGCTCATCCAAGATGTAGATGAGTGTGTTTCTTAACTAAAACAGATTTGAAGAAATGTAGCATTACTTAGTTTGCATACTCACCAATGGATCCTCTGCAGTGAATGGGTGCCGTTTGAATGAGAATTTAAACAGTTCATAAAAACATTACAACAAACCACAAGTAATCAACATGACTCCAATACGTAATTTAATGTCTTACAAAATGAAAAGCTGCATATTTTTAAGAAATAAATAAATCATTAAGCCGTTTTAACAAAAGTGTTGCTTCCGGCTGAATACAAGTCCGTGATGCTTCTTACAGTGAAAAAGTCCATCCCTATATTTATGTAGAACAGTTTTTGCTTTTAAACAGTGCTTGTTTTCTGCATATTTCTCTCCTGATTCAGATTAGATGTTTTTTTTTTTCTCTGGAGAAAGCAATTTTAGGAATAGAGGACATTAACTAATGGACTGGAGTCGTGTGGATTACTTGTGGATTATTGTTATGTTTTTATCAGCTGTTTGGACTCTCTTTCTGACGGCACCCATTCACTGCTTTGGTGAGCAAATGAAATCCGTTTCAATGAAAAAACAAACTCATCTACATCTTGGATGGACTGAGGGTTAAATGTCATTTCTTGGTGAACTATTCTTTCAAGTGTCTGGCAAGATGTGCTAATATTGCGGTAACTGCATGCTTTACAACTTGATATTGTTTTTTCAGAGTATGTTTGAGTTTTGTGTTTACCTTGGTGTTAACGTTAGTGGTATTTTAACATTTTATTTTAGCCATTAAGCTGACAGAGATGATTCATGTATGTATATCTCTTTACAGGTCATACCAAGGTTGGTTACGCTCTGTACTTCTACACATACAGTTCATGGAAAGGTCGGGCGGTGTACATGGAGGATCTGTATGTGATGCCAGAGTTCAGAGGTAAGGAAACCACACTTAGTGCTTTTGTTTATTTGAATTGAAAATAAATTGTAAGCCCTTTGACTGATTAATGGAGTATTTCCAGGGAAAGGCATTGGCAAGGCCCTGATGTCCAAAGTGTCCCAGGTGAGGGGTGTTTATTTAAACTAGTTAATGGCAGTGTATGGCACACACTCACAATACATTAGCAAGGAATCTGTTGTTAACAAATTGTGATTTAGATTATTGTTGATTGTGTATTATTTTACATGTTTGTGATTACGATCACCCTCAGCTTGGTCTGGCTGCTGGTTGCACCCAGCTGAATTTCACTGTACTGGACTGGAACAAATCATCTCTTGACTTCTACCTAAAGCAGGGCTGCTGGGATGTGACCTCTGACCTCGGCTATCACTGCATGCGCTGTGAGGGCGTTGCCCTTGAACACTTGGCCCAGGGGGACCTTTAAATTTTGAAGCACATAGATTTCCCTGTCAAACCCTGAACCAGAGCCACAAGTAACAAGTTGTTTGATAAACACAGGAAGACAGTAAACTGACAGTTAAATGGAAAAACTGAACAAGTAACCATGCTCAATACATTTTCTAAAAGAAACGCAACCTTATGAGACGATATTGGTGTGCAATATTAATGATAACAACAGACAGAAAATGTTGCTTAGTTATGTTGCCTCAGAAAGTACATTTGATTCATTCAACGTAATTAAATTGTGAAGTCTGACCTAACCAAAGATTCATAAGTGCACTGTGAATCGCATATATTTTGGGCATATTATGACATAATCATTTTATCATCATTACTAGTGGAAAGAGTGGAAGTGAAATTGTTACAGTTAGTGCTGAACCATCATTTGTATTTAGAATTTAGAACAGTTCTGTTTAAAAAGCCATTTTATTTTTTTGTTACGTGTCATTTTATTTTTACATTTGAAAATCTGTTTGAACATCTACTTGGTCTCGCTCACAAATCCGTTTTATCTGAAATGATGCACAAGTAATGTTCTTAAAACTATGTTGTAATGTATAAAGAACTGACTGGTACACAAGAGACTTCCTCGATTCTGGAAGATGAAGATGTGTCTGTTTACGCTGTGCATTCACAGATGCGAGCCACATACTTTCCTCGACTAACTTTTGGTAACTGTTACCAGCCATAAGAGAGAATAAGCTCACTGCGAAAAATGCACTACAGATGTTTTTAAGCTAAATCCTATATACTATTGGTGAGTGAAACCATGATTGGATTTAGCTTTTCTAAATTGTTAACTTTGCCTTGTACATGATATTTTGGGCATTTTGCATTGTGGATTATTTGTGTACAATTTTTAGCAACCAGATATTTTATGTGAATTGCCAAAAGGTCATTGACAAAAAAGTCTTGTGCTGTTACTGAATACATAATAATTGTGAACAACAT
This sequence comes from Carassius gibelio, assembly GCF_023724105.1. Classification (NCBI taxonomy): domain Eukaryota; kingdom Metazoa; phylum Chordata; class Actinopteri; order Cypriniformes; family Cyprinidae; genus Carassius; species Carassius gibelio. The sequence goes on along the minus strand of NC_068377.1, from coordinate 31,452,012 downwards.
ACAACCCATAAGTACCTCATTTGGTAAAAAAATGTAGTAGCACTTAAGAGAAGCTCTGTGTAGCCTCATTGTGAAGATGATGGCAACGTTATATTGTTACAAGCTGCTGTATCCAATGTACTGTACAGTCTGTTCTATTGGCCATTGATTAAAGCACATTTGCCCATTGTTTTGCTACATGTGTTTTTATTTGACATAAAGCTTTTATAACAGTGTAATTTAGTTAAGTTTTGAACCAAGTAATCATAAAATAAACATAGTAAATGCCACTTCTGAATCAATGACCATAAGATAAGTCGTAGCTGGAAGCAGGATTCACATTTGGCCTCAGATCTACATTTCTAAGCTACTGAAACGCCAACATGTTGCAGTGTTCAACACACCTTAGTCAACAGCGACACCAAGTGGTCACCCGCAGAAGCGATTCACGGGAAACCATAATTAGGACTTTTTCCAGCGCACTACACTGAGGCTTTCAAGTAGAGCTTCAGTGACAGAAACAACCGAGACAAGTGTGACGTGCGTATGCTACGTTTCGTAGCAAATTAACTCAAGTAAAAAAAAAACTGTGAATCAAACCCAAGCTCATTTTCTGACTCATAGTAATCAAACTAACTGCCAGGAAAGCAGCCTGTTGTTTGGGACTTTTGGAAGGGAACAGGGAGAGCAGATCTAGACACATCTTCAAAATATTGACATTTATGTTAGGAAACAATTAAGCAATGATTCAACTGAGCTGTTTGTCATTAGGGGTATCATAGAAGAGACACACAAACAAAAATTATAACCGTTTTTTTTTTTTTTTTTCAAGATTTACAAAAATATATATTTAGGATTAAAAGACAAAAGCAAACAATGTACATGTCATTCGAAGATGATACAGGTATATATTTTAATATTCCCTGCTAGAGAAATAACACGCATAAAGTTTATAGTATATATATATTTGTTTATCTTAGAATGCATTGTGTTGACAATTTATTAAGCCCTCTTCACTCCATTAATCCATGGTCACACTTTGTAAAACTTTAGGGAACTCAGCCAGCCCTCTAAAAACAGACAAGCGGACAAGCGCACTTGTTGATTTGAGGCAGGACTGAGCTAAATAGTATTTCGCTGCAGAATAAGAATACTTGGCACCGCACGAGGGGGTGGGGTGGGGGGTGAAGGAAATCTGTTTTCCACTGCTGTGCACTGTGCAGGACTCACTTCCCTGCAGTGCATACTTGAGCACATGGACGCAGAAGTGCTTTGAAATGACACCTCTTGTGGACTAGACCGAGATCTATTTGTCAAAGAGAACACGAGGAACTCGTGCCACAGAATCAGGTCTCTGGAAGATGCGAGTAAAATCCAAAACCCACAGTGTTGCTGTGCTACTGTCAGCTCTCTGCACAGGAATGAGAGGAATATTGCTGTTCCAACTGGGCCAGTTTATGCAATAAACACAGACAGTTCTCCATATACCAAAGCATTGCCAGCGGCGACTGATTTGCTGGGTCAATCTCGCAACGATTGCAACCAGGTTTGCGTTGACCGCGCTGCAACAGCTGCATTTGCGCTCTGGAGAAGCTCTCGCGCATGGGACCTACCAGAGAGGCTCAGAGATGTTCTCGTGGAATATGGACAGAATGATCGATGTGGAAGCTCCAGAACGGTAAACCACCCGTGTGCGCAACAATGCAGTTAATTCTTCAGAGGAGACGGATCCGCTCACTGCGCTTGGTCTGGTCGCTCATGGCCGTGCTCGCGCTGTCCCTGGCTGTGTGCAGTGCCATATTTACAGTGTGGACAATGCGACAGACGCGGGACCTGTCGAGGTCTTTCCAAACTCTGCAGGAGCGCTTAGAGCAGGTAAACGCGGTGGCCCATTTGTTCTGGTTTTTGTCTTTCAAGCGCACGTTAGACGCATGCATGCATTCCCAAGCGCATTTGTCAAAGCGCTTCTCGTTAATCATGCAGTGCTTTTGCAATTATGCCGTTTTCTTTCTTTTAATCATAAGGTTATTGAGGTCATGTGCATAAAAGCCATTTGCAAGCCTTTTTTGGGGGAGGTATATCATGAAGAATGTAATCATATAATTTCGAGGCACTTGATTATACAAACATACAGCTGCTGCACCGCTGGGGGTCTGCGGGACGCTTTTTTATGATCCTTCCAGACTTTGCGCGCGGGGTGCTGAGTTATGGCCTATTTAGTTTCTAAAGTCGCTGCCAAGTGTGATGCTTCTGTTGCCAGTTTTGCTCCTTGTTTAGGGCAGTTTACTGGAAATCTTAGACTACTTGGCACGAGGGCGTTTCGAAGCCAATTGACATTGCCTTTTAAAGAATCGGGTCTCGTGGAAGCATTTGTGTAATACGGTTAAATGATTTGCAACTCGTAAGCTACCATTTCGCGTCTTAGCTTGCCCTCAGATACAAATGGGTAACTTTGTCATGAGTATGTTGTTGTTATTATAACTAAGTGCGCTCGAACGCCCGTTCTTCCGCCAGGGTGGACGGAACGCAGTACTAATGTGTTCTGAATCTGAGAGAGTTCCTGCGCAACTATCCAAGCGCCCTACACTGTTCCTGAATACGAATCATACCGTGACCAGTGTGCGAGTCTTACGAGCCGGTTCTTTTTAGGGAATCAAACCTTTCAGAGTGACTCGTGTAGAACGATTCCCGAACGAATGACTCTTATGATCCGGTTCTTTTTAAGGAATCAACTATACAGGAATCAATTATACAGCGTGACTACCGGACTTTAGTGAGACGGCTCTCTTTAGTGATTCGAAAACACTTGAGAATCGGTCTTAGTATTTGTTTACTTATTACAGAATTACAAACGTGTTACTGAATTAAAATACAGACAATTAATTGGTAATATACAGTTATGGTCTGGCAACAGTGGCATTTATGTGATATTCTGCCATCAATATCTCACAAGAGTTCACCCATATTTCACCCACACAAATACACACACAAAACAACAACAACAATATGGTAATAACTCTGCATATGACTTTAACTTTTTTTATGGCACAGTACAGTTTTTGTGTGCCATTTTGAGTGTAGGTCCAAATGCACTTTGCTTGGAGCAGACTGAAAGTCCAGATGGACAGGTACTTACTTCATTTATAGACACAACCGCGGTTTCTGTTGCCAGACATTTGTTAAACTGCTGACAAAGCATTCACATGCCTGTCACATTGTTTGTCAGCTTTTTCTTTCCACTTAAAGTTTCCCTTTAACAGACAAGCATTTGCAGAATGTATTGGATTAAGGGAGTGGGGTGGGGGTGGGTGCAACCTACAAGGTGTCATTACCGGATTTCATTTAGGGGAAGTGGTTGACCTGTTTGCCAGTCTTCTGGTGACTGTTTGTGTGTGCGCTCCGGAACGCCTCCAGCTTGGGTTTTATTATTTCAAAAGCTATGACTACTGCACAGGTTAGCCACAAAACGGCAGTTAATAGAAGCCAGCAGTGTTTCTCCCCAGTGACCTGCTCGTACTTGACACACATATTTAGGTTCCATTCCTGGCCCAGTCAAACTCTGGTTGAGTCTGTCTCCCAGATCTGTCTGCAAAAGCTGTTAAGCACAATGAAAAATGTTATTCTTTCTTCTCTCACTCTTGCAGGTGAATATGCAGCGCAAGGCCATCTTCCAGCTCATCCTGGAAAAACGCGACCTGCTGGAGAGTCAGAGGTTCCGCAGAGATGGTACTGAAGGACATCATATGTCATAATGTCTGGCATGAAGCCAGTTATTGAAATCCATTAAAAGCACTTGACTAGTAAACGCTGAACAAATGATCTGCGGTTGTGACAGATTCAGACGCAGACTATCCATTATAACAATCACAGATTACTCTTTCAAGGAAATTGAATAAAACCATAGAGATTACAAAAATGCAGGGGATGTATAAAACACTATTAAATGCATAGCCATAAAACTGACACATGACAGCAGCTGTCAGAAAGCCTTGGATCACCTGCAGCCTTTGCAGCTGCAGAAAGATGTTCTTTGGTCGTTGCACACAATATTTACAGAGGCCAAACTATTTTGGACACCAAGGCACCTTGGGTAAACCATTGGGCATGTGTTTCCAAAAGCTGCAACAGGAAACAGTAGGCAGCAGGCTGAATGACAGCAGAAATTACAGGTTTGAGCTCAATGGACACGCACAAGGCAAAAACCAATTGGTATGAGGACTGCAAGGGCACAGCGGTTTTAGCAGCATTCTAAAACAAGTGACCCCTTCCACTGAAATAGCTTTAATTAGCAATAGACTTACTTTAGTTCTGCCTTGAATTTTTGAACTACGACCAAAAAGATCAACAAAATAAACATTAGTGTAGAAACAGATGGACCTTCAGAAGTCTAATAAGCAGCCGCAAGTCTTCAGCTGACACCTGACGGCTGTCTGATTTCAGGGCCAAAATGCTTATCCACAATCATTCCTCAAAATATGTTGTTTTCCTAGCCCAGAATAGTGCCCCTTAGGGACAGTCACGGCTTCAAGTTAAAACAGTCAGCCAGGAATAACAGTCGTTTTAACCATTTCTGTGAAGTAAGTTCCTTTTGAAGTCTGAGACTTAGGTGATCAGTCAATGCACATTTTGACAGACTAGCGGGGGTTCAGGCAGCTCCCCTGAGGTGAGGGCTAAAGGGAAAAAAAAAACATTTCTCAAGGTGGTTTGTTTGAATTACTGCATTTAGTTGAACAGTAGCCATAGCTGTTAATCTGTATAATTTCATAGGAAGATTATTTTCTGCATGAGAAAGGTTAAGAAAGAGCCGACGACTCATTTTTCTTGCAATGCCTTATTTTTTAGTATTTTTTTCAAAGTTTTGCCTCTTTGTTGACTGGAACCAGCTGGTGCGGTGAAAGCAAAAAAAATAAAAAATACCATGCATAGTGCTGTTACTGAAAACAAAGGCTAGGAGAAGTGTAGAGCAGAGCTGAAAGGAAATATTTCCCCATCTGCTTTGACAATCAGGACTTCGGCTGGTGTATAAATGATTCTAGATTAATCCATGATGTTTGCATCTGCACAGCTGTTTAATGCTGGAAGTTGCAGGAGCTCCACGTGGATGACTCTTATCTGCATCCCACCGAGTTGTGTCTCTTTTTCCAAAACATGCCTTTCTTTTGTCTTTATCTTGCAAGCGGGAGGGAGGAAAGGAAACGGACGAAAAGTGGCCTCTCATTTTGAGAGTAAGTGAACAGTATTGCGAATCATTTTATTTGAACAATGAAAAATCCAACTGCTGTTATTCCACCCGGACTAATATATATCTAATTTTTAACAGTAACCCGCGATTCCTTCCAAGAGGGTGAGTTATTTGGGAGAATATATATGTGGAATGTTCTCTAACAGGACGTGTCGTATGGAATATTCTCTAATGATGTGTGTGTCCTAGTGGGCAGTGAGGGCGTCATTAAAGGATGGACTGAGGAGCAGCTGAATATGAGCAAAGCGGTGGATTATAATCCAACGACTGGGACCTTCAAAGTGGAGCGCAGCGGCGTCTACTTCCTGTACTGTCAAGTGAGTTAAACAAGTTTTCTGCATACTTTCCAGGTGCATTGCCATATACATATGTATATCAAAATTGCAGTGCCCTTTTGGTCATAATAAACATAATACTTAATAATTGAGACCGCAAACGGGATGCAGAATTGCCATTTGAATTATAAGGTAGTAGAATTCAAATGAATTGAAATTCCAAGAAATTCAATTTAACTATTTAATAAAGAAAAATTACTATTTTCTCTATTTCATATTTGAAAGTTTATATCTATTTTGTACAGAGGATGAAGATAAATAGACCTGGGGTTATGAAACCCTTCCCTGGATAAACCATGGAAAAATGGTGACAGAAAACATGTAACTTGGAGCAACGAAGAGACTGTTAATATTGTTTCCTTTATAGTTCAAAATATCCTTTCAGGAAAAACTTGATAGTATAGTCTGCAGTATATGAGGATGAGCAGTGCTAGACCCTTCATGTGAATAGAGGAATATGCTGCATTCATCCAATCAATGCCACCGACACTGCAAATATGCAAATAAGAACATTAACCAAGGGTTTAGTACAGAATACCCAGGATTAACTATTAACCCCAGGTAAAGTATGAGCAGTGTGAAACGTGAAACAAGATTCCATTTACCCGTTAACTATTTTAAGTGTGAAAAGCCCTATTCTGTAGTTTCTGTTAAATCAAATCAAAAGTCATAACATTTATTCTGCTCCCCATTGAAAGCCTTTTGCTATGTCTCCTGCTCTGAATTGGTGTCTCATCATAACATTCCCATTTCTGCATTTCCACCACCAGGTACACTTCAACGAGAACCAGAGTCAGTACGTGAAGCTCGAGGTGTCTGTTCCTAAAGGCCCTTTGCTCCAGTGCATCGAAGGGTACGGAACCACACCAGCGTCTGGCTCCCACAAGTTTCACTTCCTAAAGCCTTGCCAGGTCTCTGGCCTCCTACGCCTTAACAAGGGCGCCGAGCTGAAGGCGGTCACCGGAGCTTCCTTCAGTCTGCAGATGTCAGGCAAACACTACTTTGGCCTCTTCAAAGTTAACTAGCGGCACGGACAGTTTTCCAGACACCTCAGCTGTATGAACAAAATAGTCTTATAGTTTTCCACAGATCACTGGCCTGAAAGCACCTAACCTAAACCTGTCTCTTTAAACCTGGCGTTGCCTTAAAAGAGGAAATTTAGACTGTAATGGTCACGGATGACCTCTTTATGAACTCAAGTGCCCTTCCATGACGATGTCATCTGGATGTTAATGTCTGCACAACTTGCCTTGCTGGACCAATTTATGGAGAATCATTTGGTACTCTGTCGGTTTGGCCTCAAATGCCTTATTAAACGCAAACCAGCACAATTTCTACTATATAAATATAGCATTTAATTACAGCATACCAGAGACACTGCTCCAGCAGCGTGGTTGGCTTATATACTGGCATAACCAGTTTGACCAGAAGGACGATGAATTTTCAGCAGCATTGCAGGCCACTACAAGCATGAGAGGTTTCACCACTGGTTACTTGGCTGGACCAAAACAGAGTTGCCCTAGTTCCTCAACTGCCTTACCACTGGATGGGTTTTAGAGCAGAAAAATGAAGGTTTTGGTTGGTCGTTATGAAAACTCAGTGACTAAATATGCATCAGATAATACAGGAAACATTACTTTTGTTGTTGCCTGACGTGTCAGTTTCCAAACACACTGTCACTGTGACATATGAAACATATATGAATATTTATCGATGAAAAGGCAGTGACTTATTAAAGCAGATGATGTATCTTGTGTACTGTACTGTGTTACTGAAAGTGGACTGTGTACATATGGCATGAAGGTTGATGGCATGGATGGCACACCTTCTTCTTAAAAAGTCACAGTATGCCTTTTATTTTTATCTAACGTGCAATTTCATGTTTTTTTTGAAAGGTAAAGTAACAGAATTTTACACCATAGTAATTTCATTTAATCTCACTAGTTAGAAATGTATGAAACCACTGGTGACTCCAATCTGTCAATGTCTACCTGACCTAGAGCTCCTGAAGCCTTTCGCAAATCTTGTCAATACTGTCAATTAAATCTGAAATGGAAATTACAACCGTGCACTTTGCCCCAAATGGGTTTCCCAATAACACAGGCGGCTTCCTCTTTGTATTTCCTGAACCCTCATGTGGACCCCTGCAAACCTTCTCATTTCCACTTGCTTCTGGACTCTCACTTCCTGTATCTGAATCTGCAGCAAATAGTTGAAAAAACTTTGAGGAAAAACATGTGCTTATTCCCCCCTGATCTCTAGCCCCATTCCTTCCCCTCTGTCTACTCAGTTTTTTCTTCTTCATCTGTTTGGGTTCACTCCTCGCATAAAATCCACATTTGGCCAGCAGCACCGTTTCTGCTTTTAAAACATCCAAGATAAACCTGACAGGGTCTAGATGAAGTACAGTCAGATTCTGAGTAAACGTGTGAATCTGAGGTGACAGAGAGCGTACACACACACACACACACACACAGAGAGTGTTTCTTTGTTTGATGGGCATATTTTTTTTAAGATCTGATCAGGTTGAAGATATAAGGGTTCCCACATTTATGGGCACTGAGATGTTATCAAGAAATGTAATCTCTGTATGTTTTTAAAGCCAAAAGACAAACAGGACATAATATTAAGACATTTGAGCATTTGTCTGGCATGTTTCATTTAAACCAAAGTCGAGAAGATTATTAACCTGTTCCCTTCAGTGTGCCGAAATGCTCTTTTTGTGTGTAGTTTTTCACCATTTATGGCTCCTGGACTTGTGGATCTGTGAGGGAGTCAGTTTGCGAGTTAAAAAGAACCGGCTTATAAGTGTCGCTTTTCTGCAAATGTTTGCATATGAATCGACAAAACTCTCCCAACATTCTGTACTTGATAACAAGAAAATCAAAAGAGAAAGTGTTAATCTGAATTTGTATTTTATTACAAACAAAACAAAAGAGAGAAAGATGCATTATTAACATGTTCCGTTCAGTGTGCAGAATGTCGATCACATCAATGTCACTGACTGACTGACCCAGTGACGCTTAGCAGGAAACTAAATGCAAAAACAAAAAAAGACTGACAACAAAAAAAAAAAATATTAAAAGACAGAAATGAAAAATGGACAGAAAGTGCTTGATTTGACACAACTCTCCCAAATAATACCAAGCACTGAAATCAACAATATTTCAGTTTCAACAGAAGAACCATACCGGGCACAAGGGCAAATAAATTAAAACATTTCAACTCTTAACTGTTGAGGCCTAGCTAGGAATAGTTCAACTGCAGCCATATACAAGAGTTCACATCAGCTGATTAACCCTTTACACTTGTATTACCATATAAGGCGATTACATCACAAGGCTTGCTTTTATAGAAGCCAAAGATCATAAAGAAACACTGCGGAAGGAATTCCATTTGCTGATTTGAATATATGCATTCATATGTTTTCAATTTCATGTGATCCACTGCATACAAGTTATTCGTTTGCATTTGCAAGGCCAAAATCTAGATATAAGCAATGTCCGTTAGATAGCAATGATATATCAATCAATCTGAAATCCTTTTGACCTCTTTGTGGAATATTATTACAAGAGGTCCGGTATAGAGAAATGTCATGGACCGAACATACAATGCATCAATGTTTTATTATTTTCATTTGGTAGAAGCTTCGCAATCAAGGACAACATCAGGAGCAACAACATTAATCTTAGCTGTAATAATAACGAGGTTAAAAACAAGAGAACACAATGAAACTTAGTTTAAATACGCAAACAATATCAAAGAGCTTCGTAAAAACGAGTAGAAATGTGGATAGGACTGAGATGCAAGCGATTCGTTTGAATGAAAGAAGGTGAGGGTGAAGTGATGGGGGGATGATAGAGAGAGAGAGATAGAGAGTGAAAGAGGAGTTTAGAAAGTGTAGGACTGCCAAACGTGCTTCAGTAACAATCTTTAACACTATTATGGAGGTTTGAAGATGCTTTCGTAGCCTCTTCACCTCACCGTAACACAAGATTAAGGGTCCATAGTTAAAAAGGCAGGGAACTCTACATATCAATGCTTGATGTCCCAATATAAGGCTAAACAAAACTTCATAACTAAACTTGTCTTTTCATCCCAAGACAATACTGCAGCCAATACTGTATTAATCGAACATTATACATTACTTCCTTACTGTCGTGGTAGGTTATAAACTAATTGTTATTTATTTTTTTAAAGATGAAGAAACCAGACCAGGGTACTGTTATTTTTCCCCCCTTCTTTTTTTATGTAAAAATATGTGTATATCCTCCCAAACCACCCAAATCCTCTTAAAGGTACGGATCACTCTAAAATAAAATTTCTGCCATCAATGTCATCCCAAACTCGTTTGACCTTCCTTCTTCAGTGGAAGAAAACATATTCTGGAAAAATGTGTTTTCTGACCATTCAACAAAAGTCAAAGGTTTGCGGTGTTGTTTTGGACCCCACTGACGTTTTATTGTGTGGACGAAAAAAACAAAAAACAAAAAACAAAGTTTTTCCAAAATCTCTACAGTTCTTTTGTGTTTTATTGAAGAAAGAAAGTCCTAAAGGTTTGGAATGTAAATGATGACAGGATCGAACAATTCTGTTAAAGCATTAACATTAAAGAGTGGTGTAAGATTGTAGCTTGTTGATGGTGCACGGCCTCTCGAAAACAGTCACGCTAGCTTACGATGAGGGTTTGCTAAAAAGATTGCACAATGCTTGAGTCGGCACAGCTCAGTGCACTTGACTAAACCGTGGACTGTGAGGTGCATGCTGTCGGAAAACATATCACCGCGGGTAATGTGAAGCTATTCCACATACATGCAGCTTCATGTCTGTGTCGAGGGGCGCTAGCGAGGGGATGAATGTGAGCGTGTGGACTGGTCTGAAATGTGAAGCTGATTTGGGACAGATAGTTATGAGAGGAAAGGAAATATTTGTGTGTGTGTGTGTGTGTGTATGCGCACATACAGTATGTGTACAGGAGGAAATAACAAAAGGCGAGCCTAAGCTCTGCTGAATTCTGAGTAGCTGTAACTCGAGGGGTCGTGAAAGTGCTGCCGTGATACTGAGGGTAGTCTGTTCGCTCGTCAACTGCAGGTGCATGTGTGCATGTATGCGTTTAGGAATAGTTGTGTTTACATTTGCATGCAGATGTCCTTTGACTGAGTCAGCGCGCGTGTGTGTGTGTGTGTGTGTGTGTGAATTCAGTCGTCGATGCAGATCACCTCCCCGCTGCGCTGTTCCCTCCGTGCCATAAGAAGCTCTGCCTCCCTCTCTTTCTTTACCGACATGGGAGGTCCGTTCAGCACTGTAGGGAAACATAAAGTAAGGGAAGTTAATGATCTGTGCACTAATTATAGTTGAAAGTTGAATCTGACCTTCTAATCTTTATTGTTTCACATTTTCCATTTCTCAGCGGCTGACTTCTCCTTCCTCTTTTCTTTTTCTTTCTCATTAAGTTTCATTCACTAACTGTGAATATGCACATATTTGTGCGGGAAAAAAAACCATGCGTGAATGTTTTCACACAGAAGTCATGATTCATCCATAAATCTGGTTAATAGTCATCTTTAATGCTGTCATTGCAGAGTATTCATGCCCATCATGCCTGTTATAGCAATCATCCACTATTCAGGGAAAAATATGTGTGTAGATGACATACTTGAAGACTTGTACACAATTATGGGTGAATTTGACCCACTGGCTTTCCTAACATTGTTTAGAAAGCAGTCATTTAGCTTCTATCCAAAGCAACATGAACAAGAGATCAACAAAGATTAACAGATGTTAAAAAGAAATCTCAGGATTTCAGTCGTTTTAGAACTGAAAGTTTAAAAGACAGAGGATCATTTTGAGATAAATATCACAATCAAATTCAACATGAAATGTACAGTTTTGTAAATTTATCTTTTATTGGTCTGACAGTGAAGCATTCATCTGTGTATATACACCCAACACCTTTAAATCCAACGGATAGAACCAAGACCCATTTTGCATTTTCTTATTCGTTCATTTTTCCAATAATTATTTTTCCTGGTTTGTAAGTAACAATATGGAAGAAAAGATCTGTCACTAATTTTAAGCATTTTTAAAGATTGACTTGTAGTTACCAGCATAGACGCCATCAATGGTGATATAAAATGTAAAAATAGGGGAAATTATCATGCACAATTAAATATCCCAAATCAACCAATAAACATTTTTCATTACTAATAAGTGATAGCACATCCCTACCTAGCCACAGACAAATAAATAAATACATCCACACTGAGGTCCATTGTTAACATCCTTTAATGGGTAAACTTGCATACAGTCAGAGTGTACTATATACCATACACAGTAGTATTAATAATACTAATAATAATACAAAACCTCATCCTCTATAAAACGATATATGTGAGGACAACAGTACTGAGCATTTTAGTTCATCACCACACACAAGCACATAGTGAGTGTATAGTGTTTGAAACGTTTTAGCTTCATTTGCTGTATGTGTAGTTTTTTTTTATTTTTTGCAAACTCACAGTATGACTCGAGTCATATATAAACCTCTAAGACAGTACATACAGTACTGTACGTGTTCTAGTGAACGCATGAAATGATTATAAATGACCTACAATATAAAATTACGGTTACGTTAACCATTGCTCAGCGAAATATCACGGGCGAAATCCAGTCTTTTCAACAGGAATCTGCACAATTCTGAGTTTTGCATGAGATTGGAAGATTTTACTGACGTTCAAGATGTTTATGCGAATATGTTGCTATTCTATTCTATTCTGTTATTGGAGTTATAGCATTTACTACCTTTGGTTTAAAGAACTGCATACCTTTTCAAAACCAAAATTTATTTTATTTGTTGCACAATATCCTGAACACAAGGTGACTGACAGCCACCTTGACTGTGCACTCGGGGCACCTGTTTTGTCTCAGGCCTAAACATGCAGGGAACCGAGGAACAGTTGCAAGATCTTCAAAGGAACAATCCTTCTTGGCATGTGTTCCTCAAAATTACACAACCAAAGTTCTTCCAAGGACAATAACGCTAGAGATGTTTGTTATGCTGCAGGTTTTGGCTGAGATTAATGTTCTGGAGAGTGCAAAAAAGAAATGTGTGCACTGGAACAGGCTAATGCTAATGCTCGAGTTCAATTATCTGATTAAGACTGGCACCGTTTCGTAAACATGCAATAAGAAAAGAAGAATGCATGGCCTTCAGATGGGAACGCGTCTGGAGAGAGCTTGGAATGCATTGAGGCTCTTTACAAGGGGGAAATGCTGAGCTAGAAACCCGCTGGGTGACTTTCATATCTCTGAACGTTGTACTGCATACTCCTCCAGCGTGAGCCAAGGAAAATAATTCATTACTCAGATTCAGATCTCGGAGTGACTTGACTCTCTGCTTCTACAATCAACAATCCTGGAACTATCCGTCTCTCTCACAGACTGTCTCACTGCCTTTTTCACTGCTTCTTTTTCACAGACGGTCTCTCTCAGATTACTTTTTTTAACCAGACTGTCTATCTACTTTAAAATGTCTCATTCAGACCGTGTGTTTCTGTCCCTCTCAGAGCAATTCACTCTCTCAGACTGACTCTTTCTTTTAGTTTTTTTTTTCTTCTCTCTCTTGCCAGGCTGTCTGCCTCTATATCTAGGGCTTTAATGATTAAATGATCAAATCAATAATAATGAATATTAAATATGATAAAAACAAATGAAATCTAAAACAAGACTATCATTATCTATTAATTAGGCCTTGTTTTACTTAAAAGGTCAATAATTCATTTTGATGAAATATAATTTTTTTTGTATGTTAAATTTGGATTTTAAATATCTAATTTAATTATGTAATTGAAATACATGCAACACCAGTACAAATATTTTTAACAGAGCACAGTAACTCTAATGAGATATAAATATAAAAAGTCCTTTACAGGAAAACCTATTCAGAAGAAAAATATATTATATAACACGTTACAATAATACTGTTCAAAAGTAAGGGGACAGTAAGATATATATTTACAAAGAAATAATGCCGATTGATCAAATTAAAATTAAAGACATTTATAATGTTTTAAAGTTCTATTTCAAATAAATGCTGTTCTATTCAGCTTTCTGTTCAAAGAATAGTGTGAACAATGCATCAGTGTTTACACAAAAATATTAAGCGGCACAACTATTCAACATTGATAATAACAAAGAAAATTATTCTTGAGCACCAAATCAGCACATTAGAATGATATATCAAATTAATGCAGCCTTGGTGAATATAACGGACATCTTTCAAAAACATTAAACGAACCCTACTAAACCCCAAACTCTATGTCTGGAAATGTTTGTGTTCCTGTAAACAGTTGATTTTTGTAACATTTATATTTGATTGTATTCATTTTATTGTCCATTGTATTTAGTAAAGCCGACTTTTATACATCTATATTTGTGTTTACAGCCTTTAATATGCAGTTTTTTTTAATTAACTTGCTTTTATAAAATACAGAAAATAAATTAGGCTTTTTCATCCCAATTAAATGAAGAAAAAAATCAACACATTAAATCAAAATATCCACTAGTCGCCCATAAAAGTGTTATTCAGATCTCTTTCTCAGACTGTCTGCCTTTCAACCATCTCTGTATGCCACTTTCTCTGACCAAACATTATCTGAGGGCACCCAGTTTTGCTCCTGCACACCAGCCTCTCTACTTCTCCATAAACCAGAAAAACATGCAGAAACATGGCAGCTGGCCTCAGTGACCCAGCCTATCCAAACAACCAGCACACTCACACAATTAATCACTCACACACCAGCAGCCCTTCAATCTTCAATCGTACAGTACACTCACACCCGAACACAAACATATGCACAATCAGCTTCAGTTCATTGATACTGCAAGACCACGCACACTCAACTGCCATTACAACAAAACACACCATGTGGTGGAAAACACAGAGCTACTTAAGTGGCTCTCAAGCGTGCATGAGTTGTGCACACGTGGGAGTGTTTGTGCATTTTTGTAGAATGCAGGGAGTTCTCATACAACAGTCATGTACTGTATAAACGTCCTGCTGGGGATTGAATCTGGCTCTAGCACAGCACAGGAATTTGGTCAGACCAACTGAATCGTGTGCACGCTCAGAACGAAGGTCTTCTGACCCAGGATCAGTGCATTCCTTCAATAAGTTAGCTCTGGAAGATCTAACCTCACATCAGGTGCAGATATCACACCACTGGACAGGTTGCTGTGATGAAGAGTCAGTCTTCATGTATATGGAGTGATTTCAAGCCAGTTTAACATTGCACAGTCCTGGTTTAGGAACGCAGAGAGTCCGTGGCTGGAGAGTTTTTCGAGAGGCCCGCAGTTTCCAGGATAAAGATAGTTCCACTCCACTGTGCCTCAGTTCCAAAACAGTTTTGATTGGGTCGGGGTATTAATGACAGTGGTATTTTGGAAAAACTGGCTTCTTTGGAATCCTTCTCTTCTGACTTTGTGAGGCAGCATGTGCGTGTGAGAGAGAAGGAGAGTGGAGAAATGTTAAAAGAAAGAGATACTGTATAAATTGATGCAGAGGAATAGTGATTTGTGGTGGAATTAGGGAGGGAAGGTTTCGGGGACTTAAACGTGCGCTTTCACTCCTTTGGCCAAATGAAAAGTTAATCTGCTGGGACTTCTCTCGGACCGACAAATTAAAGGAAGGGAATGGAGGGGGCAAGGGGAGAGAGAGAGTGTGAGAGAGAAAAAAAGTGCTGGAAAGGGCAGAAGAGGTCTGTGTTTTCGTCATCCACACGGCTCTCCTTTCAGCTCTCTTTTTCCTACTTCATTTCTCTCTTTTGCATTCTCATTTGCATTTTGTCTATCTATTATTAACCATGTTGACTGAAGAGTATCCTCTCTCAAGAAGTCCAGCAGCTCTTCCTAACCTGCTACAATATGCTCTCGGCTACAGTATTTTCAGATGCTTTCACCTCTTTGTAGCCTCCAATGCTGTCTAGTTTAATCATGTTTTTTTTCTCTAGGCTTTCTGCCCCTCACATTCTACAGTCGCTTCATCCCTCTCATCCTCCATCCATCCCTCTTTCAGGTCATGGTTTTTTGGGCCGTCCGTTGCGTGGCAGGTTCTCCACCGTGTTGCTGAGTCGATACTTGACGATGATGCTGTGCACAGTGGATTTGGGCATGCGAAGCTCTTGCCCAATTGACCCTTCCGACTTGCCGTCCTTCCACAGGTCCACCACCCTCTGGCGCTGCAGCACGTCGTGTTCCTTGGTCTTCAGGCAGGACGGAGCTTCTGTGGAGGCAGAAAGGGGGCAGACTGTAGACACTGGGGGGGTTGGGAGCGGTCAATCAGTGGCATAGCATCAGTCCTCAATATTGAGAAAACCAAAACATAACTGTAGGCAGGAGGCTGGAAGAATGCCTTCTCTCAAAACGTTTTGTATCTCCCGCTCTTACGAATAATCCCGAAAGCCAGAGTCAGGATATCCACTTGCTTCAAGAGCAGTGACGCACTGAACTCTCACAAGGCAAAAAAATATATAAAAAAATAGATGTTAGCGGTTCGGGCATTTTTTGCTCGTGTTGACATAATGTGTCTTAAACCTTTTTGCTCCATAAAGTTCATGACATATAAAACGTAAGAGTTTAAGTGGCAATGACTTAAAGAAAACAAGACATGCTCGCCAAGGTCTTTATTTCTGACAACTTTAAGAATGACTGAGAGCGATAGGATTTTCTACAGAGGCAAAGCGGAGCTCACACTCCATTTTGTCTCTCTCCTCCCTCTCACTTCTTTCTCTGTCTTTTAGAGAGATGTCTGACTGGGGCCAAAAAAATGTCCTATTATGGAGTACGTTAAACAGATCAACACAGTCTGTCCTTCATTTTTCTCTTTTCTTTTATATCTCTTTCTCTCTCAGATTTTTTGTTTAGTCTGGCATGCTGTTTTCATCTTGCTCCCTGGCTCGGTTTAAACTGGGGTCACCGCAGTTGTCTTAATCAGGGACCAGAGGGTTCAAACGGGCCCCAAGTGGGGCATATTTTTAGCCAGGCGAGGGTTCGGCGTGTACAGCCTCAACAAACTCAATCAGCCTCTGCACCCACCAGGATCTGAAGTCTGGGGCTATTTCAGTGACAGACAGAGACTGAAAGAGAGAGAGACAGACAAAGAGAGAGCAAGCGAGCGAGCGAGCGAGCGAGAGTCTAGTTCTGCCTCCAGGGGGTTTAAAAAAAACAGTGTAAAGGCACAAGCGCATTTGTGTTTCTTTATATATATTTTTTTTACTCTTTTAAAAATATCTTAGTAGAAAAGCAAAAAAAAAAAAATTTCCCTCGGCAGAGCGATTTCTGGCAGGGCTAAGGTACTGGATAAATGTAATGACATTTTCAGAAAAAGCACTATGGCAAGAAAATATGCCTCCCTTAGACGCTGTGGTAGAAAGATTGGTATCAGGACACTCAATCCAGAAACCCTTTCGACTCTGTATGGGTAAAAACAGTCAGGACGATGGCCTCTGAAAGAATAAACCGAAAACGGCAAACAAAAACAACTAGATTTGTTTTTCTTAATGCTTCCTGCAGACATATGCTGTTACAGAGCTAATATTGAAACAATAAACTCACTGGCAGGGCTAATCTGTTCTCTTGGACTAAAGATGGAGAACGTGAAATCAGTTGTAATTAAGTGTGCTAACCAGAATCATATATTTGCAGAAATATGAATATATAAAGTGTGACTTCTGTTAGTGTATTTTATTTTCACTTAGGACAGAACATGTACAGTACCTGCATTTCTGAGAAGTGACATATTGAGTAAGGATTACATTTTTTACGATTGAAAATACTAAATACTGAAATCTGTGGAACACAAATCATTCCAGGTATGATAACTGATAGACCTTTTTTAATAATCAGTGCTTTATAAAGAAACTACATACCAAATGTCAAATCCGGCCTCTCATACACTGACCTCACAACTAATTGTGAAATAGAGCATTCGTACACCCACATATACGCCCTCGCCCACATAAACACAAATAGACTGAGAGAGAAAGCACAAAAAAAAACTAAACAGAAAACTAGAGGAAAGTTGAATCATGAGGATTTTGCCACATTAATTAGATTGTAAGGTTATAAAGAGCTGTCCATTTATCAACTAATAAATCACTGCTTGCTAAAAACTAAAACTATTAAAAACTCATTTGGTAACTGAAATAAAACTGAAATTAAGTAAAATATCAATATTAGATATTAAAAACTTAAACTAAAAAGTTTCATCAAATATAAAATAACTAAAAACTATACTAAAGTTAAAAATTAAAATAAAAAATAAAAAACATTTCAAAATATCTATAAGTATATAAATAATACTAAATTAACACTGGTGTAGTCTGATTCGCATATGACTCTTTTGAACTGAAAATTTCAATGAATCAAAAAGACTTTGATCAGCTGAAATACCAATTCAATCTGAACAACTGTTTTTAGGACAATTGTGCAATGTGTAGGTAAAGTAAGAGAGATTTTCTTGCAATAAATTCCAATTTAATAAAACATTTTTTTTTGTTGAAAAATCAGTATTGTTTTGTTGAGTATATAGTTACACCTCTTTACATTCTTCATCACTTGTCACCAAAAAGGAACTGCAAGAATAATGATTGTTTGCAAACAGGTTTTCAGAACACTTCCCTCTCCATCTGTGCCAAACTCTGCCCCCAGCTCATGCCAGTGGATGCTCAAATTTATTGAGCAATATTTTGATAGCACCACAGTGCCACAGTGTTTATTTTTATTTTTGGCAGAATCAACCTATGAATGGCCTACGTCTAGCTGTCTCTGCATATTAAGCTGTGATAGGGGAATTTAATATCCAGTAAAATTAGCTTCACCATTTCACCATCCAGAAGATGCTCTAATCCACAGCTGCTTCCAAGAAGCACTTTGTTTTCACATTTTGAGACTGCCATGACCAACAGATGGCAAGCACATCTGCCTTTCAAATTCAAACCAACCAAACACACATCAGTACCCCCAGCTGGTCAAAACAGATTTCAATTCAACTTTGTCTTTTAAGAAATTTAGGTTAAGAATTCCACATCGCAGAACTTTTGTTTCCATTTGTCAAAAACAAGCTCAGACAATTATACCATATATACACATAAACAGCACAACACAGACTGTTTCTAAAATTCAAATTAAGTTTTTCTACCTCGAGTGCTTTTGCATGCAATCAAACCTCATTTAATATGAGCAGTTAACAAAAGCTGATATGCTTTTTCATCAGTGCAGATGAAAAGCCTTTATAATGGTTCAGAGTAATCAGAGTTAATCAGATCAATGGAGGCTGATTTTGGGTGCCTTTTTGGGGATGGATCAGCAAAACTGACCTGATATGAAAGCGCCAGGGGGCATCTGGTTGTAGTTGGCCCCTGCCAGAGTGAGAGCCGCTGAAGGTGCAGGTGTGAAGGGAGGGCCGTAGTTTTGTGGGGTGGCGTACGGGCCTGGAGGAATAGGCTAGATGAAGAGTGAAAGAGAGAGAGAGTGTGTGTGTGTGTGTTATAAACCTGAGAAACAAAGAGATTTAGTTTCAAGCAGCTAAAAAAATACAAACTTTATGTATAAGATTTATTTTGAAACACTGCACAATTTTATTAATGGCTGCAACAAATGGAAGCATATTTACTCTTATTTTATTTATTAATTCATTTCAGTGTCAGCCATCATAAATATATTTCAATAGCATGAATACATTTATAATTTATTTAAAACAAATGTAAATATATTAATAGGTAACTATTTAAAAGCCTGAGGATTTGCCACGTGAGAAGAGTGTATGTACACTATTGTCTATCAGTATGATTTTTCAAGTATTTTTTTCCTCAAGAAGTTTCATATACAGTAGAAATGAGATTTTATATGTGTTTGTGTATTTACCGGTGGTGTGTGTGTCTCGTTGCCTTTGTTGGCCAGTCTGCTGAGGATGCTTCTCTCTGACATCTGCAGGCGGGCTGTGATCGGCGGGACTCTAGAGAGTGTGGCTGGGAGCCGCATTACGTCTGCCTTCATGTCACTCAGAAGCTCCTCCAGTTGGTTAAGAACTACAAAAATGTCTATAATTACAACATGCCAATTTTGTAGAAACTAACAGGAGCAGACAGGATTTGGTTTAGACTGCAACGGTTTAAGTTAAAAATCCTGGTTTGTGTTCTACTGAAGAAACAAAGTCACATCTTGGATGCACTGGGTGTAAGCAGATAAACATAAAATTTCATTTTTGGGTGAACTATTCCTTTAGGAATGTTGACTTGAACAACTAAAAGAGCGTGAAGCATTATTATATTCTCTACCAAATACTCTGAAATTCATTAAATCTGAAATCAGTTAGATTAAATATTTTCAAAACGGTTATTTGAAGAGATTTTGATCAGTGTTGTTACTGTTAACTAAAAGTAAAACTGCAACTGAAAAAAAAAAACATTTTCATGAATTTAAATAAAACAAATAAAATGAAATATGAATACTAGATTAAAAACGTACATTTTAAATAGAATAAGTTTCAGTGCCAATATTACTAAAACTAAAACTTACAATATGAAATAAATCAAATGAAATATTTAAACCTAAAATTAAACCTGAATATCTAAAAATAAAAGTTAACTTTTTAAATTATTAAATTCAAAATATTACTATATATATATATATATATATATATATATATATATATATATATATATATATATATATATATATATATATATATATATATATATATATATATATATATATATATATATATATATATCTTATCATAGAGGCAACTTTTTATCAATATTGGTTTTGAAAGCGAATTGACAGTTCAGAAAGCTAACTGAAAGTGACATAATGGATTCTGACTGTCAAAAGTCAAATTTATTAGCAGTTCTCTCAGCAATTTTAGACAATAATAAGAGTGACTAGCCAAGTGAACTGGTATCCAATAAATGGTTTATCGGTACAGAATAAACAACAAGCTTGAGAAAACTCCAGGACAATAAAATTGCCTTGCGTTCTTGAACTGTTCCCATATCAGAGCTGGCAGGAGCACTGGTCCCACTGGATCTATTCAGAAGCCTTTTATCAGACCCTCAAGACACTAGCAAACTTTGTCTGAGTTACACACATATTCCCTCTCATTTTTCATTTAAAGAGGTTATCAGATGCCCATTTTCCCCAAGTTGATATGATTCTTTAGGGTCTTGATGAAAAGCCTGGACCATAGTTTGGTTACAATGTCTTAATGTTAGTCTAAAAAAACACCTCTTTTCAGAGCAAGCCATTTTGTAGCATTTTCCTTTAAATGTTAATGAGCTCTGCTGACCCCGCCCCTCTCTTCCGAGCTGCTCTTTGAGGGACTGTTTACTTTAGACTGATTAATCCTGAAACTTGCTAATTAGCACATTATTAGGAAAGGAGATTTGCAAAGATTCGTTAAAGGGGTCAAGTTTTCCTTTCTCTTTGGAGTGTTACAAGCTGTTTGTGAATAGATAAGATCCCTAAAGTTGCAAAGAATAAAAGACTCAAATCCAAAGAGATATTTTTTATAAAAGTTAAGACTCTTCCACGCTCTCCTAAAATGCCTCATTCAAACACACACCCATATGTCTACGTCACCGTGTGGGAAGATTTGCATAATGCCGCCCAAATGTTCATGCAAAGAAAAAAATGTGTAACTTTATTGTTGCTGCCACCATGTTGTGAAGTGCTGTGTGTTTCATTGCAAAAACAAAAATACTTTGTTTGGCTTCCAAAAGAGAACAAGTGGTTGAGTTCTATTTACAACACAGCAGCAGAACAATTCAACCCAAATATTCAGATGTGTGCAGCACATTTTATGGGGGACTGTTTCCTGATCCTGGGAGAGAAGACTACAATGCCGGCTGTTCTGACTCAAAGTCTGTAAGTACGTTTACATATTTAAAGGATTTGCCACTGATGTTTCAAATCCGAGTTCTGAGCAGTGTAGAGTAGCGCTTGTTGTTTGTCGTTTCTCCGATTGGTTTTATGTTTACGTGGCACGATGCATTATAGTCATTATAATCCGATGCAATAAATGCCTCGTTTCTAATGGGTTTGAATGTTTTTGTCTCGTCGCACCAGGCATCACAGTATGGTAAATGGCATATCATATCCATCACATGCTTGAGGTATTGTGCCAATCACAATGAACTGGATAGCTGGCCAATCAGAGCACACCTCAATTTTCAGAACAATAAGCTTTGTAAAAATCGACACATTTCAGGAAAACAATAATGTACAGTAGGTGGTATATAATGTGTTTTTTTTTTTTTACCTTAAACCGCATAAACACATTTCATTACACCAAATACACAAAATAATGTTCTTTTTAGCATCATATGACCCTGGCTCAAACATAGACGCATTTAGGTGGACCGATGGTATATTCCCTTCAATAATAAAACGTAGTCCACTGCATCTTCAGCAGCTCAGATGTCGGGAGTAAATGCTGACTGCTTTTTTTCTATATTACGGACTGATGAAAGCTCACTTGGTGGATTTATATCATTATAGGGTGGTTGTGTACATACACTGCTAACACACATTTCAGTTCTAACAACGTGTAAAAGTGTATGTAGCATCCGATGACCCCTTTAAAGATATTTTTGAGATAAATCCCACGCAAACACAAATTTCCTCACCCTTATGCAACACGGCATTGGCAGGTTTGTTTCCTGCGAGTGATTCCTTGCTGAGATGTTGATGGGACTCGGCTAGACATTCAACCTCAGCAAAGCGAGCGTTCAGGGCCATGGCCGGGTGAGTTGGATCCTGGGTCATGTTGAGGTATGCAGCACGACGCAACTGCTCCTCTATCACCAGGGCCTGCTCTAGCAGCTGAGAGAGAGAGAGAGAGAGAGTGATTACAATTACTGTTTTCTTACAAAATTAGTCAGCTAGTTGTTCAGGCAACCCAATGACTATATGAAGTGGCACAGCAGCTACAGATGACCATCTAAATGTGTATGGCTCAAGTAATGGTGCTTTAAAAGGCATATATTATATTTTCTATGTATTTTATGTTACTATTTTATTCATACCAACTTCGAGGTACATACCTATATAAACACCACTTTTGGGTCAGTAAGATTCAAGCCAAGTCTCTCGTGCTCACTAAGGCTGCATTTTTATAAAAAATACAGTAAAATAATAATGTTTTTACCAGTGTTGAGGAAAGTTACTTTTAAAATTAATGCATTACAATATTGCATTACTCCCTAAAAAAGTAACTAATTACGTTACTTAGTTACTTTTTAAATATGAGCAGGGCTTGATTGTTTTTAATATAAGTTCTATTTATAGCACATGTAAAAGCCCTTTCACACAAAAACGTGTAATGAATAAACCTCAGGCTGAAGGAAAAGTAAATTCACGTCTGTACAGTAGAACACAATAGAAGAAGGTTCAACACTCTTCAGCAATGAAGCACAATTGTTAGTTTATCTAAAATCATTTTTGCTTATTAGTATGGATGAACTGAATCATCAAAGGTCGGCAGCAAAGACATCAGTTAATAAAATGGGATAATGTGTTATTTAAG
Source organism: Carassius gibelio (assembly GCF_023724105.1). NCBI lineage: Eukaryota > Metazoa > Chordata > Actinopteri > Cypriniformes > Cyprinidae > Carassius > Carassius gibelio. Next base: position 31,428,875 of record NC_068377.1, on the reverse strand, counting down.
ATTTTGTATTTCAGTTTTAATTCATTTTGATGAAGATTTTGTATTTCAGTTTTAATTCATTTTGATGAATACTTAATCAGTTTTTTTGCGAGTTGTATGAATTAATGAACATTTACATTTATTCTAGAACTACATTATGTTCACACAAAGCACACAACAAATCTGTACTCTGATTTGTCCAAACATGGGGACAGGAGACTTGCCAGTATGGGAAGACAAATTAACACTTTAATTTAATTTTTTGAAAAAGTAACTCATATTTTCTTGTAAATTAATAATTAATGTGTTACTTTACTAGTTACTTGAAAAAAGTAATTAATTACGTCCCTCGAGTTACTTGTAATGCGCTACCCCCAACACTGGTTGTTAAAACGTCATAATGTTAAATAATAGTATTCTCTCTGTGTGTGTGTGTGTGTGTGTGTGTGTGTGTGTGTGTATATATAAATATATATATATTTTTTTTTAAAGAAGTACTGTTAACCTGAGATGGTAAAGTTGTAGTCATTCCTCCAGTCTTCAGTGTCATATGATCTTTCAGTAATCATTCTAATATGCTGATTTGGCGCTCAATAAACATTTTATATTATTATCAATGCTGAAAACAGTTGCTTAATATTTATTTGGAATATTTTCTGGATTTTTTGATGAAACGAAAGTTCAAAAGCACAGCATTAAAAAAAAAAAGAAATCTTTTGTAACATAAATTACCATCACTTTGATCATCTAAAGGCATCCTTGTTGAATAAAAGCATATATATATATATATATATATATATATATTACTGACCCCTTTTGAACGGTAGTGTAACCTTCTTATTACATCATCTAAGCATAAAAATAATCTCAAATTCCTGCTTCAGAAGACGAGTCATGGTTGAAAGTGTAGAGGCTGAGAGAATAAAGAAAACAGATTTAAAAACTAAAGCTAGACTGAGGGAAAGCGATAGAGGCCACAAAATAATAGGGAATTAAGAAATTTATTGAACAGAATTGACAGAAAAATGTAATCTGGAATGAGGAACTGTTCCAGTGATTTATGAGCATGAGAAAGCACCAGCTTCCAATTAAAAGAAGTTCCACTGGAATAACGGCGGTTCTACGGTTGCTCAATGCAATCAGAATTATGTAAGTGAAGAAAAAGACAGAGAGACCGAAAGAGAGCGAGGGAGGCTGAGAAAAGAAAAAGGAGGATGTACAGAAAAGGATATGAAACATGTCATGAAAAGAATAACAGGAAAAACAATGAGACAAGGCTGTTTCACAAGAATGCGTGTCAGCATATTCAGGTTGGCGATTCTGACGCGTCAACGTGTAGAGATCAAATCTTTAGGCAGGAGTCAAACAAACAGCAGAACAAAAGGTAGAGTAACAAGCAAGCCCAAAAAAAACCCAGAAGTATATACTTATGATACAAATGCAGAACAAAAGAGCTAGCAGTCAAACAATGACCTACCGCAACGCAAGACAAAGAGTGTAAAATAACTGCAAAAGCCCCAGTGAAAACCAAATTAAACTCCACCACGGATATCACAACAAACAAAAAGAAAAGAAACCAAACTTATATTCTCTATTTGCAACATACCTTAAACCGCCTGGCCAGGAACTTGTTTTTCATCTCTAAGAAGTTTCCCTTGTTGGCTTGCGTTTTGAAAGGTTCGTTTACGATGGCGAACTGCGGGTCGTTCTGAATGTCCTGCCACCGAGCATAGCCATGGCTTCAACAGGTCAAGGATCAGAGTTCAAACCTGTCAGACTACACTAGACCATGACGTGTGTTCAAATGCAAAAGATCTTTATTTTCGCTACAAGAATATCGCTGTCTGTAGCATTAGCTCAAGGAAAAGTGTAATTGTAGGAGCTCTCCTTTTATTTCCTTGTTCTTCTTGGCTTTGAGCTCTAAACAAATTCTTCATTTAGCTAATTCAGTATAAATATACATTCATGGAACTGGATTATTTCTACAGTGACAGCAGCCTATCTCCAAGGATACCACACGATGCCTGCCAGCAGCCAGAAGTCGTGCCGCCGGTGCCAGATCTCATTGATCTTGCCTGATGAAATGGCCGCCCGCTCCTCATTCTGCCAAAGAGTGTGGAGTTCTGTGCATAAAAGAAAAACACAACACGGCCAGATATCAGTTACAATCCATTTATAACTGCTGACAGGTAAATAAACAAAAGGTAACAATGCGTGTAAATCATGTTATATAGCTATAATCTTCTCCAGAGTGTAGAATGTATGCTTTGTGTTTGCACAGTGTTGGTGAAATGTTTATGAACGCTAAGTAAAAAAACCCTTGATGTTTAGTTGTTCTCTTTTAAAGCTGTAAAATAACTACATAAAGTGATTAGCTTCTGGGAACTGAAACTATTTATGGTCACTGGGGCTGGGAAAAATCTAAGAAATAAAGTCTTGTTTCTACCAAGAATGGTAGCAAACTAGTGAACCGTATATTACCACTTTTTTGGGACACTTCTTTTGGGGTGCCTATCATAGTAACAGATGATTCTTCTGCACAATCTGACTTTGCTGCAGCCTGGCATTGAACTACTGGTTTCGACTGGTCGGAGGAGAACTGGCCCCCCAACCGAGCCTGGTTTCTCCCTAGGTTTTTTTTCTCCATTCTGTCACCGATGGAGTTTCAGTTCCTTGCCGCTGTCGCCTCTGGCTTGCTTAGTTGGGGTCACTTAATCTACAGCGATATCGTTGACTTGATTGCAAATAAATGCACAGACACTATTTAAACTGAACAGAGATGACATCACTGAATTCAATGATGAACTGCCTTTAACTGTCATTTTGCATTATTGAGACATTGTTTTCCTAATGAATGTTGTTCAGTTGCTTTGACGCAATGTATTTTGTTTAAAGCGCTATATAAATAAAGGTGAGTTGACTTGACTTGACTAGTCCGGTACCTAAAAGGTGGAGCATATCTGGGTAGTTAACAGTTTAAAATGGAAGAAAATAGCAAATACAATTTGTTTTTTCAAGTGACCTAAGCCTTCATTATTTAAGTCTAAGAATCATAGTAGATGGAGAAAACATTTGGTGTTGGTCATTACACTCATCTTCAAAATATTTTCAAGAATTTGTAATGAGCAAATGGTACTCCTACTCCTGAAATCTCCCTTTATATTCCCAGTACTCCCATTACAGTATCGATCCTTGCCACATACCAATTATTCATAGTAGTCTCACAGAGAACTACTGATGTATGCACTTATCCAGTATCTGCACACAAAACATAAATACAAGCGGGCGTTTACATGCTGACTGACCATGAATATAAGCTGAATGCATAAAATCATAGGTTTTGGTATTTCAACACGTCATTTTAGGAAATAATCAATGGTGAATGATGGAAACTAATCTAAGGAAAGCCTTTGTAAACCACTGACAGATGAAATCACTGCTTGCCGTTCCTGGTAAAACCACTCAACAGAAACTGAACTGCTCTTCAGAATGTGACCACACTGTAATGTTACCTCACCAACACACTGTTCCACTGCGTTTTATCATAACAGTACATGCTTTATTATACATGAGAGAGCACCTTTACATAACGTTGGCATGGCAAACAATGAATTAACGTGATGTTATAATGATAAGCATGAATCAAGATGGTTAGCTGCTTGGAAGAGACAGAATCGCTAATATAAGTGATGTGATCTGCTAAATTAGCGATATGATTTTTGACACTCCATCCTTAAGGCTGCAGGGTGTCACTTCAGTGCTATTAGAACCAAACAAAATGTAAAAAACAATGCTTCTTAACATGGTCCAGTTAGCCCCTATTGGTAGATGTTACAAATAACTTTTTCTCCATTGACTGCCATTCAAAATTATTTATGTGAAATATGTATTTGGCTCTTGCCAGCTCATGAAAGTGCTCAAGAAAGTCTTGCTGAACAGAAAAAAAAAAATTTCCTTATATATTAGATAATATATTAGATTAAATTAGTAAATAAATTTCAATAGATAAAAATTAATATTTTTATATATATATATATATATATATATATATATATATATATATATATATATATATATATATATATATATATATATACACATATATATATATATATATATATATATATATACACACACACACACACACACACACACACACACACACACACACACACACACACACACACACACACACACACACACACACACATACATACATACATATACACACAACAGTTAATCAGCGTTGTCTTGATGTGATTGGTCAAAACATTTATGGCTCAGGTTATTCACAGAAATACTGAGCACCTCCCTGAGCAGATAAATGGGAATGCTTACAGAAATCTTTAACAAATTCAACAAAGACAGAATGGCACAGCAGCTTTAAACAACTTCATTTGTATTTACCTGTGAATCCTCCATCTGCGATATTGAACATAAATCGTGGACGCTCTGTGGGTTTGCTGTTCCCTTTGGGCACCTCCTCCCTCTGTCCTCTGACCTCCTTCACAGCATCCTTCTCACCCTTCACCTCCTCTGTGACCCGATGGACAAGAAATTTTTTTACATTATGTTTAGTTCAGTTATTTATCCTCTACATTGAAGTCTTAACTGCAGTGGAAATGATGACGGCACCATAGGTGCTGTACTCAGTTTTTGTAAATATGTGTGATAGAATCCATAGTTTTTCATTCTACTCCATACAACTATAGAATTTTCACAATGCCAAGAAAGAAAGAGTAGCATTGTAATGTTCACCTTTTTTGACATCAGAAGATAGATCTAATTTCTCTTTCTTTTCGGTTGTTTCTGTGGGAGGAGATGCCACTTCACTCTTCTCCTTTTCTTCTCCAGCCTTTTCTCGTTTCTCTCCTTTTTCCCCTTTCAAAGCCTCTGTATTAACAGACAACAATCAGCCACAAATCACAATAAAATGACTGACTGGCACTACAGCCAATCAGATTTCCCCATACTAGTTACCTCTGCTCTCGTCTTTAACAGAAGGAGAATCAAACATTTTTTCCGGAGAGGCCTCTTTTTCAGTGCTCTCATCCTCTTGATTTTCTTTCTCACTCTTTTCTTTTGGAGAAGACTGAGAAATTTCAGGACTTTGCTTTGTTTTTGAATCATCAGAAGCTTTTGTTGGACTTTCGGATGTTTGGGCTTTTTCACTGGTTTCAGGATCTTTTTCACCCTCTTTCACTGTGGTGGAAGTCTGGAAAGAAAAGAAAGAAACACATTCTCCATTTGAGCATCATCAGCATCAGTCTTGGGATTTAAAGTTTGTCAGTTTATTAAGCACCCCCCGAAAAGGCATGAGATCTTTATATATTTGTTTAGCTGTAATAAGCATTTTATGTAATTTGCAATAGGTTTCTGATAATGCAACTGAAAGAGAGAGTTTAATGTGCACTTCTCGTGCTGTGTTTTATTTAGCTTGTGGTGATTTTTTTTAAGTGAAAAAGGACGCAATAAACTTTATAAAACACCAAGTTTTGGTCATCATTCAGATGAGGTCCGCTACACTTATGAAAGTTCCAAAATTTATTTACGGTAGTCAAGAATAGTGTGCGATCTTTTGTTATTTGATTGGCATTAAAATGCAGACAGCAGCGCTAGGATTATGCAACAGACATTATACAGCTCAGTGCCTTCATGCAGTTAATTAATAAACTATCGGTTTGTTATACTGGCCTTTTTCCCTATATAGCCGATATGACGATGGTTGTAAATTGAGGAAAAATCGGCTGATAAATATCGGCGGCTGATACCTCAGTGCATCCCTATTGATAATAATATGAAATGTTTCTCAGAAAATCAGCATATTAGAACGATTTCTAGGATTGTGTGTCACTGATGATTATAGTAAAAATACATTAAACTAGAAAAAGGCAATTTGAAATTGTAATATTATTACACAATATTACTGTATTTATGATCAAATAAATACAGCCTTGTGGGCTGCTAGAGAATACAAATACATTAATTCATTTGACCAACCCCAAACCTCTGAATGGTAATCTATGCCACACTCTACATCATATGTGTGACTTTATTAACTTACTAATAAATTACTGTATATAATGTTCAAGAGACCATTAAAGCCATCACTAAAAGCAGCTTGTCTGAAGATTATCGTGGTTTAATTTTATCTTCATAAAACAAGCAAACACACACACACTTTTTGAAACAATACAGTTATTCAGACAGGTTCACACAGTGTTTAAATCTACCTATTAAAATGGTCCCTGCCACACCCACATTTATCATCCTGCATATTTATTTCTTTTGTTCTTACTTCTATTTTTATATTGATCTAATGACATTTTATAACCCCTAAACCTAAGCTTTGCACGAACCTTTCATGCTTTTCCATTAAGGCATAATTTGGTATGCTTATTAAGCTGTTTCCTTGTTGGATTGTCTCCACAATGTATGATTTCAGGGTTTTGCATTTGGTCCTCAAAATGTAAGCAACACACACACACACACACACACACACACACACACACACACACACACACACACACACACACACACACACACACACACTTACCTCTGCATGTTCTGTGCTTTCCACACTCTCCCCCTCCTTTCCTTTTTCCTTCTCTCTCTCTCTCTCTGGTTCTGTTTGGGACTCACACTCGTCTTTCTCCACCTCTTTCGTACTCTTTTCTATCTTGTCAGGTGGAGAGGGAGTGGCTGTGGAAACATGTTATTTCAGGTGAAGTCTCTGTGTTTGTGAGATTGTCTCTCTGAGCTGCACATGAGCGATTAAGGTGGATTTGTACCTGGTTTGGAGGTGCACGGTGTGTTGTTGCAGCTCATTTCAGGTGTGGGAGTATCTGTCTTAATGGCAGGTGAAGAAGCTCTTGAAGACTTCTTGGAGTCCACAGTAATCTCTGGCTTTAGTTCGGGCATGCTCCATTTCCCGTTAATGTGCTCAAACTCTTGCACCTGCACACAATGTAAAACACACCTGCCTCTTCAATACAATACAAATCTAGTGCAGTTTGTGCAATCAATCAAATAATCTATAACAGCTAAGTGGAGCATAAAAAGATAAATATTATTACAGTAAAACAAACTGTTTTCTATTTTAAAATACATTTTAAAATATTTTTTTTTTCTGTGATGACTGAAACTGAATTTTCAGCATCATTACTCCAGTCTTCAGTGTGACATGATCCTTCAAAAATCAATCTAATATGTAGATACGGTGCTCAGTAAACATTTCTAATTATTACCAACGTTGAAAACAGTTGTGCTGTTTAATATTTAAAATGTTTGTGTAAACCATACTTTTTTCCAGAATTCTTTGATGTATAGAAGTTTCAAAAGAACAGCATTTATTGTAAACAGAACTGTTTTATAACAATGTGTAAGTCTTTACTGTCACTTATGATCAATTGAATGCATCTTTGCTGAATTAAAAAATGTGGCAGATCTACACTAACCTTCTTCTTTACTAGAGACATGACTCCTATACGTGTCAGAACCGGCTGCCTGCAGAGCCCCTCTCGCGGGACACCATCAGCGAAGGTCTCTGAACCGTCAGCCACCGGCTCACAGAGGTGCCTCATGAAGAGAGACACGTATGCCCTGCCAGGGAAACAAAGAAAGAAAATGGAAAAGAGAAGTTTCCTTAGCAGTACCCAAGTCTGAAATGTATGCATTTCTATATCAAATTAAATTTTCCGAACACATTTACTGGTAAAGAAAGTCATACTTGAACTCCTTTTCACTCTTGCCGCGGAGGTCTCGCACGAGCCACTGGGATGAGAAGGCGTCCTGGGCTGGCATACCCCATCTCATGATGGCGTTCAGGAAAGCTTTTCTCTGACGCGTATTAAAGCCCAATACCTGACCAACACACGATTAAGCAGAAAATGACAGATTCCATTTTTATGTGCATCGTTTTAATCTAATCAAGCCTTATTTGAAAAGCAGGTATGATTTTATTGACATTATGAATCGTTCCTAGGCAAGTGGTAGAGTCCTGTGGCTCAGTAGTAGAGCACTGTGTTGGCAGCGCAGAAGGTTGTGGGTTCAATACCCAGGGAACACACGCTTTGGATAAAAGTTTCTGCTAAATGTGTTAATCTAAATTCTCAAAACGGGAAAAAATGCAGCACTGTTATCTCAGTCAATTCAGTATCAGTTATGTCAGTCAACTAAATTATGAGAGGCACACATCCAAAGATGCTGTATGCACTAGACCACACAGGCGACCTCCAGATAAGCAAACACTCAGAAAATAAATGATAAAATCACATTAAACTGTGATTTAAACAAATAAAGAATAAGTGCACAGTACCTCAATGTTGCCACCCACTCTGGCCAACAGGGGAGGCAGTGGTTTATCCTTCTCATTTCTGAGCTGCCTGCGTGACTGTCTGCGACCTGGACGAGGGGAGAGGAGAGTCAGCCAAGAGATCAGTTCAACATGTCCATCTCACTGAGCCAGCATCAGGAAACAGGGTTATAGCACAGGAAGGATACATGATCCTGAACAGCTGCAATGCATAAACTGTGAATGTGCTTCCAGAAGAATAGCAAAACCTGACAAAGCCGCAAGATTTTCCAACAAGGTACCAAAAGTCAAAGAGACACAAATGGAGCAAATAAACGTCTTAATCGAAGTCTAAAAGGGGCCAAATGTGTAGGGATATAGTAGTTATAATTCTACATTTCTGAGTAAAGCTTTAATTTATAAATATAATATTGCAATAATAATACTTATTATATAAAAACACTGTTATTATGATTCTGTTATTATTAGTTAGACATAGTATTATGTTTATTTTTATTATAAAGAACAATATGTTAATGAGAATTGAGAGTGTGTCTGTTTGCTTCTCACCCTCAGGTCTCTCATCAAAGTCCTCATCTTCCTCCTCAGAGCCCACGGAGTATTCTGATTGGTTATCTGAAATGTCAGCATGCCACTCTGTAACAGCGTACAGAAAAGAGCACTATCATGAATACTTAGTATAATGAATACTAAGTACAAACCACTGTACAGAGTATGTTCAACAGTGGTCAAACAACATCCATTCACCAGAATCCTCAAATAAAGCCCAACCGAAATCTTATATATCGGTTTAGCAACCCTTTCCAACATTGACTCTTTTGTGACAAAATGTTCTGTATCTGCACTTATCTAACCCTGCACAAGCGTTCTGTTCAAATTCAGCTGTCAGAGAGAATGATTTAGTCCTACAGGGCTGCTTAAACCAAAATGAAAACCCACTAATGTCAATTACTGAAGCTCAAATTTTTAAAAAGGCCAGCTGATTGTTTTCTCTGCATTTGCAATATATTCTGCAGAGGAAGTACTGCAAGTCAGCTTGCTTGGATATACAAAGAAAAGTATGTGTACCAACTATACATTTCAGTTATCGCTGTAATTATGCAGCTGTAAGCGCCATCACAAAACCATAAATTCCAAAATTTCCCTTTCTGGAGGAAACCTACTTTTTCTTTTCTGTCATTTGTCTTTTTCCGTACCATTTTGTTTTTCTCCTTTTGACACATAAATGAAAAGCTGCCACACTTCGGCATCCCCTGGGTGTAGTGGATGTAGCCATTTTGAGTCAACTGCATGTGGCTGTTCTAACCTGACCAAAACAACAGTGTGTGGGAAATCGTTTTTCTTTCCCACTCAATCAGAAGTAAAGTCGTAAACCACATGCCAAGAATGAAACTGCTACAAGATGTAATTTTGGAGATTTAAATGAGATAATATGCTACATTTATGTGACAAGCACAAACATGGTTTATTGTAATAAGCCAAGAAGAATGGGCTAATTACAATCCAGTGGGGTCCAAAAGTCTGAGACCACACTGAAAATCTCAGCTTCAAAACTGAATTTAAACCCTGACAAACTTAAAACAAAGACACATTTTTTACCACTGTTTTAAGGTCACCAATCACTATCGAACTTGTTACATAGATCACGTGACTCCTTTGTACAGACAGTTCTTCCGTTGAAGCACAAGATGCGTTTTGGATTGTTCTCAAATTATGCCGGAGAACATGATCGTCAGGTTTAAAAAGCAAAAACAAAAACCAGGAAAGTTTATGGAGTTCAAGTGCTGCTATCACTGAAGCAAAATGAACTATACAAATAATAAGAAATACTGAAATTCATTCATTTTAACTTTTCACGCAAATTGTTTTGCTTAAGGAAAATCCTGTAGGAAGTGTTGTGCCGTACCTTGGTCCTCCTGAGCCGCGTCATTGTAGTTGACCTGTTTGCGGACTCTCTTTCCTTTGCCGAGATTGCGGGCCAGATCTTCCTGCTGTTGTTCATAGTGATGCCTCAAGAGTTTCTCCCAGTAATCGGGATCCACATTCTCTTCCTGCTTAATGATCTCTCTCTCGATCTCCTCTATCTGGACACACAACAACAAATGAGATCTACTTAATATCTGTTGTTTCTCAAAGACACCAATAATATTCTACGGAAAAGAAATAATGACCACATCTCCTGCTTTTCAGCGGTTTACCCTGAAAAAAGACCCCAGTAAATTCTAGTATCCCCTAGAGCAGTGGTTATTAAACTGGGGTATGTGTACCTCTGGGGTAGGCGAAGTGATGGATGGGGTACATGATAAAAATACTGAAATGTACTGTTAATTAAATTATATCACACTCTTAAATAACACTGCTCTAGAGTTTGAGAAAAAAACTATATATAATTATAACTCAAACATTTCTAATCATATTCTTGCAAGACTAAATTATCTGAGACAAGGTACTTTTGTAGCTCTATACTCTTACTGTATGTCAAAAATGATTGTGGCTATTTTGCACTACCGTCCAAAGGTTTGTGGTCAGTACTAATTTGTATGTCTCTTATGCTCATCTAATTTTTCGGAATTTTTGTTGTAATATTGGTGAGGTGAATGTCGTCTTTCAAATTCCTTATAAGTCCAACTCTTGAATACTCCTCAAAAACGTCTCCCACCTTGTCATCTTCTCTGACAGCGTACTGGGCCACCTTGAAGGAGCTCAGATACTCATTCATGTTCTGCATGTCAGAGTCATCTGTGGCATCCTGGCTGCGATCTAGCAAACGCTCGATAGCAACATTGTCGTAGTGAATTACGCTGCTATCATCATCTTTATTGTCCCCTGCTGAAAAAAAAAGATAGAAAAAGTGGTAAACTTTCAGCATAATAAAGCTTTGCAGACTTTGGGCACAATTACGGGATACAGAGCAAGTGATTTTAATAACAGTTATAACAAATTCATTATTTGACAAAATTATCAGGTGATTTGCTGGTTCATTTATTTCTACACATCAATCATTTTAATTTATCAATCCCACCCTCAATCTCATCCTTGAAAAGCTCCTCCGTGCCAAACTTGAGGATGTCATCCAACTCTTGTTTAGACATGGATCCGGCTTTTGATCCCAGACCGGGCCGCACCACCAGGTGTGTGAGCATCATCTTCCTTTTGGCCACCTGAGTAATTCGTTCCTCCACCGAGGCCCGTGTCACGAACCGATATATCATCACCTTATTGGCCTGACCAATACGGTGAGCTCGGCTAAAGGCCTGTGAGAAAAAGAGATAAAATTCAAAATGATGTAGAAACTGCTACTTTGAGCTTCCTAAAATATGGTTAACTTTGAAACCTCACAGATATATATTTAAGCATTTAGCAGACACTTTTATCCAAAGTGACTTACAGTGCATGTAGGCTAACATTTTTTACTTAACATGTGTTCCTTGGGAATTGAACCCACAACCTGCCATTGTCTTGGCTAGGTATGGCAACCCTTGTTCCCTGATGGAAGAAGCCAAGACATTGTATCGAAGTTCCAACACTAGGGGTCGCACTTGTGAGCCCAGAGACCTCTGACATGATTGAGAATAGTCCAATGAATTTGGCGGGAAAATCTGCATAGCTTACCACACCCTGGATATCCGGGTATAAATAGGCCAGTGGGGCATTTGCGCACTCATTTTATTCTGAGGAGTCTAGAAAGCGTCTCAACCCACTTTAGAGCCAGTGCTATTGCCTGTTCGGAATTGGTTCAACTGGTTAGCCTTTTAAGAACTGTTTTGCCTTTCTATGGGCTAGTCTGCCACCACAGAGCCAGGACTTACGTCACTGATTACGTCTTATCTTTCCCAGTAATACTAGCTTGGCAGTTCCACACACAACAGGCTTGTTCGAGATGCATCGGCGTCATGCAGACCGATTGGCGCATGATACCAAAGCAACACAAAACCAATCCAAAAGCATAGAGTTTGGTTTGCTTTCCAATCACTCCCTGCGGCACACTGAAAAGTCCACGCAGCGCCAATGCATCCCAAGCAAGCCTAAACACACAATCAACAGTGGTGGACATTGGATTGCTATTGATGTTCATGGCTTTGCAATCTACATCGCCATCTAAACACAGCAAAATCAACATGTTTGTGTTTAGCTGCTATTTTAAAAATGGCAATCAATAGTTTCTGTCCATCTTGTTGTTCACAGTAACCCCAGCCCTTGACACAAGCGGTCCTACGCCTAGGAATAACACCAGTTCTTCTGAATGGGCCATAACCTGAGTAATGGTATTTATCTCTGTGGGTAAAAGGCCTCTGAATTCCTCCTCTTCCCATCCAGAGACATGACATGGAAGTTCCAAAGGTCTGGGCACAGGTGTCAGATTGCTGAAAGTTCCCTTCTCAGGGGAATGCACCAGGGAGGGGCTGATGCCATAAGCATGAGTTCTGAGAACAAAGTTTTGCTGGGCAAATATGGCACCACTATTAAAACCTGTTCCATATCCTCTCTGACTTTGCAGTCTGTGCGATGAGGTTCACTGGGGGAAAGTATATTTGTGTAGGTCCCTGGGCCAGCTGTGTGTCACTGTGTCCATGCCAATGGGAGACTCAGTCAGGGAATACCACAGTGGGCAATGGGAGGATTCCTGCAAGGCAAACAGATCTATCTGTGCCTGGCCAAAAATGAGTCCCAAACACCAGAACCATCTGGGGATGGAGTCTCCACTCGCCCTGGAGTGAAACCTGTCACGCGATTGAGTCTACAGTGTGACTGAGGTTGCATGGAATGTGAGTGGTTCACAGAGACTTGAGACTCTACTCACTCAAAATAAAGAGATGGTTGATGAGTTATGACATACAACGGGAGCAAACAATGCTCTGATGGTTGATATAAGCTACCGTCACTGTGTTGCCTGTCTGGACTAACATGTGCTAGTACGTGTCCTTCAGGTCCACTGACACACGTTAACATGTTACAAGGTGAGAATCCTGAACGAGAGCCCATGATGGGCACAATGAAGTGAAATTCTTGAGTACAATAAAGTAAGGGCTGTAAAACCCTTTTTTTAATCTCGTCGTTAATCTTGTCAAACGAATCCCACTGAACTTTGATGGCTGCCTGGCAAACGAATTGTGTAGCCGAGTTGATTGGTTCTGAGAAGCCAACAGTACAGGCTGGGGAGTGCTACCCAGTCGTTCAGACACGCACCAGTGGAACTACTTTTGATGTACTTGAGGCAGGGTTCCTGCGGCATTTTGGAGCAAGGCTCACCATAACGGAAGACTTTGTGTCCCACATGATGCATGGTGATAGATGAGCAACACTGACCTTGCTCCTCAGGTCTGTTGAAGAAGCCACAGAGAGACACAGGAACCAGAGTTTGCCAAGGTTCATCCTCCTGACTTGACAACACACCTGGAACATCAAAATGTGAGGAGGCAGTGTGTCTGCATCTGAACAGGCTCTGATACTTAAATTCAGTGCCTGGCTGTCATGACAATGAGGGCCATGAATGCCATGTGTGTGTGTATGACCCAGGGAAAAGGAAATTGCTCTTTATAATGACCGTTTGGTGGCTGACTGCCAAGTGGCAAACAGCCAAAGTGGTGCTCTATCCACCTCCCATCCCCCCTTAGGAAGTGGAGCTAGGCTGGTCGGCAAGTCCCTCATCCCTGAGTCACTCATCTCAAGTCTGTTTTGAAGACTTCCAAGGGTTCTTAGTAGCCTGATGATGAGGTAAATGATAATTTTGTGCCACTTTTCTGTGATTGGATTGCCATTGTTCAGGCTTGAATGCCAGCCCAGGCTGCTATGGGGCTGGTGCAGTCCTAACACGGGGCTATCCCCAGTGATGAAAAGGTGGAGGTTGTCACTTCAGAGTTCTGGGGGTAGAATCCAATCCATGTCAAGGCAAGGTGTGTTTAATGGCCTCCATCTGTTTCTTAACTGTCGATAATTGCTGGGCAAAATCCTCGACAATGTCACCAAAGAGACCAAACTGGGAAATGGGGACATCAAGAAAGCAAACTTTCTCAGCATCCAGCATCTCCATCAGGTTGAGCCACAAGTGGCATTCCTGGACCACTAGTGTGGACATTACCCTCCTCAGAGCCTGCACCATGAGTTTTGTAACTTGTTGGGCATAATCAGTCACTGAGCACAGTTCCTGCACCATTTCAGGGTTGGGGCCACCATTGTGCAGCTTTTTTAACATCCTGGATAAATAGACCTGCAGGAATGCGCTGCAATTGCTCTCTCCACCTAGGGGGCCTCTGTAAACCCCCACTCTGGACCACCCTTGGGAGTGATGAGAACGGAGGAGCCGTGTACTGTCTTCTGGCAGAAAAAGGTGCCTTCCACAATTTTGTCAGCTCATGCACTACCATGAAGAAAAGAACTGGGGCAAAGCAAAGCTGTGTGTCCCACTCAGAACCCAAGAGCCAGGTCATCCAACCAACAGAATCTGTGGCAGGATGGAGAAGTCTACACAAGCTCGTCTACTGATGATGCTCTCAGCTGCATGGGTGAGCACAGCCGCCATCTCAGTGTTAGCCTCAGAATGAAACAGAGCACCCAAAGGTGCAGCTCCAGCTGACTCATCAGCTTCTAATGGTACTAGCGCACTCTCTGATGCTGTGATCGACAGCTCATCCTCCTCACGAGCCCCGAATGAGAAATTAAACTCTAGCTGAAACGAGCTCTCAACCTCATCCGTTAACTCTACTGGAAGACTAGCTATGGCAGGAACGAGAGGTTTGCAGAGATTCACACGGCAAAGCTACTCTCATGAGGCATCCTTTCTCCTCCTCAACGCACATCACAGAGACCTTTTAAATGAAAATAGAAGAACCAGGATGAGAAGCAGCTGAGTCATTGTCGTTTATAAAAGAATATGAGTAGCGGGTGCAGCATGCCTATGGGCATGTCCTCACATGAAGGACATAACCCAACAACAATGGTTGCTTCAGTGTGGGCATGGCCCACACCAGGATGTTCAGGGCATGGCCAGCTATGCAAATTTTGCTAGCCAATTTCATCTACCTTTTCTCACTGATGTCAGAAGTGTCTGGGATCCCAAGTGCGACCCCTAGTGTCGGAAGTTCAACACAATGTCAAAGTGACTGACTGAAAGGAAATCTATGTTTCATGAGTCAATACTCAATTTGTCAACCAACACATGACAAAGAAAACACCTGAATAAACTTGTCAAGTGTCACAAGTAGAGCGATTATCTGTGAGCGCTGGCATGAACTGTATGAGATACTCCTCTTTTTTTATACTTACCTGTATATCATTGTGGGGATTCCAGTCGGAGTCAAAGATGATGACTGTGTCCGCAGTGGCCAAGTTTATTCCCAGACCGCCCGCTCGTGTAGAGAGAAGAAAACAAAACTGACATGCACCAGGAGCTGTGTGACAGAAAGAGAAAGGGATCTGATTTGTAAGATTTCAGCATACATTTTAGCCAACCAAAAAGTCGTCATCATAACAAATAGCAAAATGATTAAAATCTCAATAAAACGCAATCACTTAACCCCAACACCACAAAACAACAAAATAAATTCTCCCACCAACACAACAGAAAATATATAATTATGGCACAACTGTTGTTCCAATGTTTATATATTTCAAATCTTTGTAACATTCAAATTTAACAATGATTCCAGACTTTATAAATGGTTTAAACAGAGATATAACATCACAACCATGTCTGTTCTCAAGTAATTTTGCCCTTGTAAATGTCAAGTTCTTCTTGCCCAAGAATAAAATTAATCAACTGCCATTTTAAGATAAGAAATGCAATATTTGGCATAGATTTTTCTCCACATCTGAAAACAACTAACTCAATTGCTCCAATAATTGAATAAGTCTTACCAACAAATAAAAATCCCTCTCTAAATTCACATGAATCATCAACATTTGGACTGGGATGAGAGAGTAGTCAGAAATTGTGATTTTTTTTGCCATGGCATCTGAATAGTTATTAAAACTAAACCTGACTCAGTGGGTCTCAAACATTTCAAACCAGACCACCCTTGTTCATATCAGACCATCTAAGTACCACTAGACGCCAGTGTTATAGTATACTTTTCCGTGTCATATATCACCTGAAAGCACCACAGGATCACTGCTCTGGCTAATTCTCTAGCTGTATCCAAAACACCAAACAGAAATATTACTCAGATAATTTATGTACAAAATATAAAGGCCTGGTGAGCTGTTCTTACCATTAAATCTGTCAATGGCTTCCTGTCGGAGAGCTCCAGTGATGCCTCCATCAATTCGCTCGTACTTATAACCCTCATAATCCAGGAAATCCTCCAGCAAATCCAGCATCTTGGTCATCTGAGGGGGAAACAGAGTGTGTAAGAATAAATAAGATCTAGTAAAACATAATGAAATCAAAATGTTCAGACCAAGTACCATATCTGATTAAATTAGACCATCCAAGTACCACCTAGCCTGTCATGAGCTCCATGTTACACTGTAACTATTAGAATTTGAAAATGGAGCAGAAATGATATATATATATAAAACTAAACACTATTTAAAAACCTTTATAAGTTGCAATGTTTTCACATGTCCAAATTTGTGCTGTGCACCACCTGGGGGCACTAAACAACCACAATTTGGGAGCTCATGCGATAACAAATACAGAAAAGCTTCTTATGTATAAAATACAGGTTGAGTGAAAGTATTTTAATGTGTGTCTGTACCTGAGAGAACACTAGCACTCGATGGCCTTGCTCTTTAAGTTTTCTGAGCATTTTCTGCAGCAGCATGAGTTTCCCAGAAGCCTTAGTGAGACCTGAACCTTCATACGCTCCACTTGGTGTTTTGGGAGCTTCCTGTAACACAGCAAGACAGCCTATGATACACACATGCACAACAAAAACTTTTAATTTATTTTTAAGTTATGTATGACTTGTGCAATAAACTAAATCTGAAACATTTCAATAATATTCGAATAACATTTTCTGACAGCAGGTGGCAGTATTGTGTATTTCACACTACCTAAATAAACCAAGCACCAGTCGAAGATAGGACCAAGAAGAGTGAAAACTCCATCCAAATGAAAAGTTTTTTTTGTTGCTGTCAGAAATACAGTGTGTATTCTTACGTCAGAAGCGACGGGGAAGAGGTAGGGGTGGTTGCAGCACTTTTTTAGATCCATCATAATGTTGAGCAGAGACACCTGGTTCCCTCCTCCCTTAGAATTCAGCGCCTCGAAATTACGCGTCAGAATGAACTTGTAGTATTTTCTGTTTATACACAGTGTGCACATAAAAACATATGAAAATAAACTAGCATGCACAGTAAGAAATTTATTTAAACAATCTTAAATTATCTTGATACTAAATAACACATTTTGTTCATGAAATCAATGTTGTGTGACTTACTTCTGCATGGGGCTGAGCTCCACTCGGACGATCAGCTCAGTTTTGGCCGGCATGTTCTTAAACACATCAGCTTTGAGTCTCCGGAGCATGTGTGGGCCGAGCAGGTCGTGCAGTTTCTTAATCTGGTCCTCTTTAGAGATGTCCGCAAACTCCTCTAGAAAACCCTCTAGATTACTGAGGGACAGAAATAAAGCGATGCAGTAAAATTAATTAGAGTATTGAAACATGTCTGTGTTGACAAGACATTAAAAAGTGTCTTGTCTGTCAAAAAGTATCTGGACACTAAAAATGCATATCATTGCATTATTTAACATAATCAGCCAAATTCTTTTTCTGCATCTTTTATGGTCTGTTTTTTTTTTATGTGTATGGTCATACTTGAAGCGGTTGGGCGTCAGGAAGTTGAGCAAGTGGAAAAGTTCTTCCAGGTTGTTCTGGAGTGGAGTTCCTGTTAGCAGCAGCTTATGGTCTATCTTGTAGTCATTCAGTCTCCTGAAGAACTAACAAACCAAAACATCATCAGTTTTCACTTCACTGGAAATATACAAGATGCTTTACTAACCAAGCCAAACCATGTCCCTTAAAGGGCTCAATAGAATGTGTTACTCATTTTCTGTGCCTTTCTGAATTCAGATTTAGATTTCGGGCACATCCCTATATGAAACCATTATGTGCAGCCAATCACAAACTACTTTACACCTTTTTGAATGAAGTTTCCAAATGGGAGTAAATTTGTATACATTTGTATAAAGGTTTTCACAAATACAGTTATTAGCACAAGAAAAGTTGTTTTAAGCAACAAATCAGCAGATTAGAATGGTGTGACATGTAGCCTGGAGTAATGGCTGCTGAAAATTCAGCTTTGTCATCAGAAACTATTGTAAGATAAATTCAAATATTAGTATCAGTGTACCTTGGACTGGTTGTTTTTGAGGCGGTGGGCTTCATCCACTACAAGACAGGCCCATTCAATGGACTTGAGGACGTTCTGGTCTATGGTCACAAGCTCATAGGATGTTAACAATACATGGAACTTAATGGGAGCTTCTCTCTAGAGGGAAAATGAAAATAATGGTTAGAGAAAAGTCACTTTTACAGCACCAAATGACATCCTTTCCCTCTTCTCTCATAATATGGCTCCTCTTATTCTCCCCTTTTTTACTTTCCTTCTCACATTGTCCATCTTTGCATTTCACCACCTCCCAGCGCTCATCTCCTCTCTATCTCACCTGTAATTTGAAGGTTTTTTTTCCTCCCTTCACCGCCGTGTCATCAAAGGTGAACTCATTCTCACGGATGATGGCCCGGCTGTCCTTGTCTCCGGTGTAAGTGACAACGTAGAAGTCAGGAGCCCACATCTCAAACTCTCTCTCCCAGTTAATGATTGTGGACAGTGGTGCGCTCACCAGGAACGGACCTTTAGTGTGTCCCTGCAGAGAGAAATGGACAGAGAAGAACACAATATAATGAGAGGCTCAAAAGATCACTTGTCATTTAACATTCACTTTTGTGACCTGGCCCTCACAGACCTCTTTAAAGAGTGAGTAGAGGAAAACAATAGTCTGGATGGTCTTGCCCAAGCCCATTTCATCAGCCAGGATGGTGTCTGTTCCCTGAGCCCAGGAGAACCGCAGCCAGTTCAGCCCCTCCAGCTGATAGAGATGCAATGTACCTCCCGTCTCTGTCACAAAGTCTGGCTGCTCTTCATACTTGATTGTCGGCTGCAGGAAGAAAGAGGGGAGAGAAAGGTGATCCTGTATGCCTTAAAAGTTAAAAAATCTAACATCATAGGAGGTTAAAATAGGCAGTGGGCAGAAAAAAGGTGTAAGGAAAGAATAAAGCAATCTTGAAAATTTTGTGGGCTGCTGACAGGTAGATAGACAGTTCAAGAAAACAAATATAGTCAGATAAAGAATTAATCAACAACATAAAAGAGTGGCTTTCAAAATGTGGTATGCTACACAAATCAATAGTTTTAAAGCAGGGGTGCCCAACCCTGCTCCTGGAAGGCCAGCATTTAGCTCCAACTCTAATGAAACACCTGAACCAGCTAATCAAAATCTTTAGGTTTACTGGAAACTTTTTTTTTTTTTACTTTTTACTATTTCAAAATAATATCAACATTTTATTCCATTTGGAATTTTATGTTTATTTTTTCTCAACATCTTTATAATTTAAATATAGCTTCGCACAGGCACAGCACTGTATGTGTTCCCAACACCAAGAAGAAAGCAGCAGTTATTGTTAGGCCTCAAATTATATATATACACATATTAAATGTATCAATCACAATTCATTTTGTGATTCCAACTATGTTCATCAATACAGCAATAGTTATGGGGGGGGGGGGGGGTAAATATGATTTCAGTTCAAATTATGATTTAATGTGTTTTTTAGAATTTTAATTTAAAGTTAAATTATGAATAACATATTAAATAATACTAATTTAATTTACTAAAATATTATATTAATATTATCTATTATTAACTTTATTTATTATTATATACTTGGCCACACGTCACTTAACTTCTTAATTTAAAATATTAATACTTTAATAAATTAAATACTTCATCATTCCTTGGTTGAGAAGCGCTAGTCTAGCAGCAGCATGGTTTATTTTAACTTCAGGATATTACCAATATTATTTTAAAAAATGTTATTATATATTATGTTTAAAAAAATATCAGGTGCTAAAAACAAATGGGGAACGCCATTCTGACCAGGAGTTTTCAAACCTGTCCGCAAGCCCTGCACACTTTATATGTCTCCTGATTCAACTCATCAGCTTTCTAGTAAACACTACAACACCTGACGGGAAACCACAGATTTTAGTAAAAATGATACTTGTCCTTAAAAATATTATTCCAGAATCACTGGAATAAAAGACAGGGGTGACACTAACGTCATTAACAGGCGTGCTTGGAGCATCATCATTCTCCTCTCTCCTCCTCATCTTCCTTGGCTTCTCTGGGTCTTCCTTCATCACTTCCTCCCTGTGAGAAAAAAAGAACTGAAACACTGCTTATTCCATCATCTAATAATATACGCTGCTAGAAAACAATGATTCTGCAAGAAATCATAACCTTGGTGACTTCATGTATAACTGTACCTGTGTCTCCAGTACGCCGCTTTGTGCGGACCAAACTCAGGGATGTCCAGCTCATCTCTCTCCCAGGTGCACTGGTCATAGGTCAGATCTCGCCATTTAACCAGGTAGTGGTAGTTGCCCTTTTTATCCACACTGTGCTCAAACACACAAATACATCAAATGTAATATTCTGACAGTACAAATTATTAGTATATACAGTATAATGCAGTAGATTAAAACAAAAAACACACACCTGTGATTGATTATTCTGTGCACCATCATCCACTCTGGCTTGATGCCATATCTGTAGTACTTCTCTTCCAGAATGGCATATTGAGGGTCTTTGGCCCTTCGCTTCTCACTCTTCCCAGAATCCTCCTCTCCCCCCGAGCCATAGTCCAGACTGGGTGGCTCATCCATGTCTGTTTTCCTCTGATAGTTCCGGAACATCACAGAGTGGAAGATCTCGAGCTGAGGAAGGACAGATATGGATACGGGAAATGTCTGCACATCCTTGAACAGTTTTGTCTGTCTCACACTGTCGTACTCTCGCACCTGTAGCTCTGTGATCCAGGTGCAGTGCCAGTAGGACTGTCTTGCTAGCTTTACAAAGAATTCTCTCTCTGGACGACCCTTCATAGGCGGAGGGGGCGGTGCATCAGGGGGTGCGTCTGGGGGTGGAGGGACAGGAACAGGGGGTGGTGGATCACCCCATCGCCAGTGCAGAATTTTTTGTACTCGCCCTTTTATTGGGGGACACTAAAAAACAGATGACAGAAGTTGCAGATCATATTACATACTTCCACAAGACAATCATTCATTAATTTGCAAAGTATAAATTACAAATTAAAAATCGCAAGCTTATGTCTCTTTTCCTTAAGTAACCATATAAATCACAAAACAATCACTAAAGACAAAACCAACCACAATAATTTTGCACCAAACCAAAATTACTACAAGTAACTCGACTCACTTACCGCAGCTAAGCACATCTAAAATCATATATTTATATTAAAATCAATATTTCTGTGGAAACTGTGATACCCTTTTTCAGGATTCACTGATAAAAAGAAAGTCTGTAAAAAATAGTATTTATTATAAAAATTATAATAATAATTTAATAATTCTTTACTATAACTTTTGATGTATTTAATGTGCCTTGCTGAATAAAAGTATAAAATTATTTAAAAACTTGGTGACCTCAAATATATATATATATATATATATATATACTGTATATATACACACACACACACACACACACATATACAGGATGATTGTCCTAATTTTAAAATAAAAACAACTTCTTTCATCACTAGCATGATATGTATTCTAAACACCCATAGTAAAATAATATTTTCACACATTTTTCCTTAATTAAACAACATTACAGCTTGACTAAAAATGACAATAAAAATCTGTTCATGATATTTACCTTGAATTTCCGTCTCTTCTTCACACATCACATGTCTCATATTTCATCTCAAGCATGCTCTCCATGGACTCCATTGTAACCAAGTACGCTAACTTTTGAAACAACTTTTCAAGGGCCAAAACTGTTTGTCAATGGTGACTCCACAACTACAGGTCAGCAATCCCATAAGTCATTTATTTCACAATAAATATTTAAATGGTTTGTGTTTCTATTATCATAGTTTTAATTCTTAGTTTTAAATGGAATGTTTGGGTCTGAGGCATGAGGAAAACAATAAACTGTGTAAATTTAGCATTTAAGACACTTGAAAATGAGAAAGTATTAACTGATGGGGGTACTGTTTTCAAGACACTTTCAATACAAAAAATAAATAAATAAACATTAAGGTTTCTGACCTAAAATTGGCAGTACAGTGGTGGAGCATTACTCACAGTGCAGCGTGGACAGAGCCACTCTCCGTTGGGGATCTCGGGCATTGGGGGGTTCAGGCAGTGAATGTGATAGGATGACGGGCAAGAGTCACAGCACAGCAGCTCTCCTCCATCTTTGCACACACGACAGAACTCCATGTGATCATCCTCCTCTTCCTCTCCACCCAGCCCTGCCTCCAAATCCCGGACATCATCACACTCCTCTTCAAAGTCCTCAAAATCTTCTTCCTTCGCTTCCCACTGGATCCCTTCTTTCTCCTGAAAAAACAAAAACAAAACAAAAAACATGCACTTTCATGACAATGAATCTAGGAAAGCTCAATCTGAAGATCTTAAACAGGGGAACAACAAACTGAAAAAAAGTTATGATTTATCTCATACTATATCCAAGCCAACATTTTTTGTTTGATGTTTATTAATGATTCTAATTTTAAAATAAATGCAGAAAATGTATCAGATGATGTCTGTAATTCTGTAAGGTTGGGTGGAGGTGACTCACACAGTGAGGGCAGCTCCATTTGCCCTCGGGGGCTTTCTCCAGCTCAGGCTCGAGACAGACCAGGTGGTACGCTCGAGGACAGGTGTCACACAGAATGATCTCTCCTCCCTGCTGACAAACCTCGCAGTAGTCCTGATGGTCAGTCTCATAACCATCGCCATCCTCATCACCCAGCAGCACTGGTAGAAAAGCAGAGAGCGAGAGATTTTAACCCTCTGATGCATAATTTCCATGCATTCAAAAGATTTTAAAAGTTATTTTTAATCATTAAAGGCACTGATATACTTCACACAAAAACAAAGAACAGAATTATGTGACATAATTTTTCACAAAATCTGGCAAACTTGCAAGAACAATTTGCTCTGGCTGGTGAACACCTTCAGACTATCATTGATTAGAGGTGATTATGCACCAGACAGGTTTTCTTTGGGGCTCCGCCTTCTTTGACAATAAAAGCGTCACTCTCAGCAACATGGGCAGCATCAGCATTTTCATTAACAGTATAACGAAGCAAAGGTATTTAAACTTCTTTTTCCCCTAAGCAAAGAACTCCACCATGAGTATATAATGACATTAAGGGTGTGCATCCAAACTACTACGGCTGATAATCTTTAGTACTTACCCACAATTCTATGGTGATGAACCAAGAAAGGTTAATTGCAATGAATGAACAAACTGTGTATGATTAGTCTTGTTTTCATGTCAAAAGGAGTTTTTTGATTCTTGATTTAATTCATACATCCAAGGGTACATTTTTAAAGACAAATCCAGAATAATGATAAAGAAAAGTAAATGCCTCACCCTTTTTCTTCTTCTTCGCTGGGCGACCCCTTTTGTTCTTCTTGACCCGTCCCGAGCTGTCAGAGCGGACTGAAGAACTGTGAACGCTAGAGTTTTCCTGCTCAGAATCATCTTCATCCACCTCCTCACTCTGCATTACAACCACACACATGATCAAACACAACCACTGCACCCAACACACATTTATGTGCACACATATTGCACACAAACTCTCACCGAACTACTCTTCTTCCTCTTGTTACCAAGCGCTCCCAGTTTAATGCGCAGAGGTGCCATTTTCTTGGATTTTGGCTTCTTCTTATCTGAGACACGAGGACTCTTACTGCGTTTCTTGAAGCCAGGGCCTGTGGATAGCCAATGAATAGGCAATGTTAAAATTAAACAGTATTTTGTGTAGATGCATTCAAAATAAAAGACTTAAAACAAAAATCTGTAACAAAAATCTAATTTTGAGATTTTTTTTAAATTACATTTTAAAAACATTATTAAATCAGGGTTTTAAATATTAACTTTAAATGAGGTCAAAAGTAACCTTAATGTAAAAATATGGGATAGGAGCATGCAGGGTAAGGATTTCTTTCTACTGGCCCGATTGGGCCTATGGTTCAAATTTTTACATGCCCTGACAAAACAAATTCACTGGCCCTCCCACAAAAAAGGAACTAGTTAAATAATAAAGTTACTGATTTTTTTTTTTTTTTTTTTTAATTTTAAAAATGTTTTGAAGAAAACAAGAATTCTTTATGTGACTTTATCAGATTTGGAGTTCTGATTTCTTTGTGCATATTTAATTAAGTAGTGCCTCATTTGCATATTTAAACAACAATAAACGTATACAAAACCATTGTCTTAATGTGCTGTGATTAATCAGCTGGGGGAAATCATGGTGTTATCTATTAGTTATTAGTGTATTAAAAAACACACATTTTTGATGCTGATTTTTGAAGCGAATTAACAAATCCTGTACTGAGTACTCCTGTACTGTGACCTCTTACCTTTGCCCTCTTTGGTCTTGGCCTTGCGAAGTGGTGGTGGCTGAGGCGGAGGTTCAGGGGAGGCTGTTGCTGCAGAGACCTGCTCAGCAACGGCTGCCGCGGCGGCTGCTGCAGCAGCAGCGACGGCTGCTGCCGAGCCTTTGAATGGATTATTGGAGCTGAACTCTCGCCATTTGGCCCCCAGAATTGTCATCATCTTGGACATGGGGATTTTTGGGTTCTTCTTAGCAATCATGGGTCTGCAGAAGATCAAACATTTAATACAGAAATGTTGCTGCAAAGGAACTACAATATATGAAACCCTTGGTGAAGGTGAGTACCTCATGAACTGGCTGAAGGCTTTGTAGTTAGTTAGTGTGCGGTAATCTTCTTCTGTGAATGTGTGATCGACATCCTCCAGTCCCCACTCCCTTGCCAGCTGGGCCGATGTTTTCATCTCTACCGGCTAGAAGAGAAGCTTCATCATATGGCTGTCATGGTGAGGATGGGTTATAAATATCTGGAAACATCTGCACCCTAGACTCCACTACATGTTAACTGGATCAGCAATTAGGTGTTTTGTACATTATCGTGGACGTGCAACAGCTAGAAACACCATGTCACTGTTTGTACTTGTCAATCTTTCATTTCAGTGCGAGAACCTCTGATTGTGTATTTGCATATGGGTTCAGGAATGTGTGAAAACCAAGGTTTTTGTATGCAAAGACACTGTGACGAGTGAGGCGGGGCCGAGGGACATGGGAATGAGGAGTGAGGCCGGTGGAATGATTGGGAAATCAACGACACCTCTGCGCACCCACCGCCGGTCTCGAGTCCCACGTAGGAGATGGAAGGATATAAAACTGGAGCGACGACAGTGAAGGACGAGAGAGGAGCAGGCCTGGGCTTTATTTTATGTTTTGCGTTTTATTTGCGCTCATCAGTCGTCCGTGAGGGGCTGATGCGCAGTTTTGTGTTTATTTTGAATAATTAAAATGATGTTTGATTGTGCGCCGGTTCCCGCCTCCTTCTTCCCGATAATTAGGAAGTTTTATATTATTACAGTGGTGCCAAAGCCTGGGAGAAGGAGGGACGCGCTGCTGAAGATCCCTCGCCGCTGTGGTGAATCCGCGGTGCCATCGAGCTGGCGAGGAGTGTGCCGCCATGTACGCTCGAGGCGGTGGGCTGGAGTGAGTTGCCGGGGACGAGCGAGTAAGCTGCCGGCCGCCCACGATGTGGAGGGGCGGTTGCCGTCCGTCAGGGAGCGGAGGAGTCGGAGCCGTTCGCCAGAGAGCCGGAGCCTGCTGCCGTCCGCCTGAACGGGGAGGAGCAGGGAACGGGGGACTCCTGCTGGCTGCCCAAAACCGGAGGAGCCTTCGCGGTCCACCGGAGGAGTGTCGTGCCGTTGGCCGAGGGCCGTCCAGTGCCACCGCGGTGGAGATCACCCAGTTGGTGGAGGGCCGAGCAGCAGTGCGTCTGGGAACCAGAATTTTTTTTTTCCCTCTCTCATCTCTGTCGCTCCTCCTTCCATCTCCTTTTCTCTCGCCTCGTCTGTCCTACCCCCAGGTTCCCACAGGTCCCTGTGAGCGGTCCCCCCCGGAGGGAGGGGGGGGAGTAGAGCACAGTCTCGAGGGTGCTCTCTCTCTATCTCTCTTGCACGCGCGTGCTCTCTCTCGCACTCTCTCTCGATCTCTCTCTCGCACGTGCTCTCTCTCTGCCCTGTCAAAACTTTCACTCTATGATGGTTAAGCTGTGCAATTAATCCGCAAATCGAATTCGTCAAGGGCTGGGGAGCAGCTGGCCCATACAGTTAATGAATAACAGATCAACTACGACAGCCTACATCACACATCCTGCGATGTGACTATCGTGGATTCGTACATCGCGATATCGATGCTTAAACGACACATCGTGCAGCCCTATTCCACGCTCCTTCTTAGCGTCATGAAACCACGCGATTGTTATTGTTTTGATGGTGCGCCCTCTAGTGGCAGGTCCTACAACTTGTACCTTTAAGGAGATAGTGCAGCAAAAAAATTCTATCATCATTTAATCACTCTCAATTTGTTCCAAACCTGCATGAATTTTCTCTCTTCTGCTGAGACTTATAAGAAGATATTTTGACCAATGTGAGTAACCAAACAGCTGATGGTTTCCAATGACTTTCACAGTATGAAAAAAACCTCATCAAAATACTCAAAAAATACTATGGTAGTCAATGGGGACCAGAAACTGTTTGGTTACCCACATTCTTAAAAATATAATCTTTTGTGTTCAGCAGAAAAAAGAAATCATACCGGTTTGAAACAAATGAAGGGTGAGTAAATGATGACAGGATTTTCATTTTTGGGTGAACTATCCCTAAAATGCTTCAGCTCTTACTAGTTGATCTTGATACTGTTTCAGTGTTAACCCTAAGGTTGCCCTTAACAAATTAACTCATTGATTAAAAACAATCCTAATCATTACTTGAAATATTACAATTTGGATTCATAATCTCAAATTTCAAAGTTCCTTATTTGGTTTATTTAACTTATTTATTTTAAAATCCATTAAATCATGAGTTCTGAAAATATCAAAATTGAGACAGTGGGAAACATCCACTGGCCCTTGCACTTAAAGAATTTAATTATGAATGCTTTGTCAAATCAAGGGTATTTATTATGGGTCTTAACTCTTTTAAACTCTTGTTTTGCTGTAGCTGGTACTCGTGTTTTGTAAGAAGACAGAGTTAATGAAAAAATATTAAAAAATAAATGATGATAAACTTGTTTATTACAAACACAGTTTTTCTCCTCACAAGTTGTTAATTGATGGACTGGAGTTGATTATATGTGGAATATTGTGACGTTTCTTTGGGTTTGATTGATGTCAGTGTTCGGTACGTTTAAAATGCCTGAATGTTTAAATTGGAAAGACTTAAGCCCCGATAACAATTTAAATTACTTTTAAAAAAGGGCAGTGTGCTCCATTTTCTTATGTTGCTAGGCAACCACCAAATCAGCTGTCCTGTCAGTCTAATCAAAGGATTATAGCGCGAGCTGCTCCCAACCAAAAACACTGCATAAAACACTTTCTGTGTGATCAGGGCCTAAGGGGGCTTTTTCACCCTTCTGGTGTGCACTCGGGTACGACTGATGTCAGCATTCGGTACGTTTGGATGATGTGTACACCATCTTCCCAACTAAATAAAATAATATGAAAACAGTCCAGTTGGGGCAGAGGGAGGGGGGAGCAATCAAAGTCGGGTTCGGATCAGGCAATCAAACAAAGTGTGAAAGCACCCTTAGAAACATGTGCAAATGATCAACTTCAGTCTTCAGTTTCACCTCTACAAGTAACAACCTAATTCAAAGAAGTGAATTTATTGGTAGCCAGACTGGAAAACACAATAGCCCCAGGACGTCGCCCTGAGGCACACAACCTGTATAACCAAAGTTGATGGGAAACAGTGCAAGAAAAGGCATTGAAAGTGCTAAAGGATAACCTTTGTGGTCTCTTCGTGTGTACTGTCTTCATCCTCTTTTTTCTTTTTCTTGGTTTTCTTCTCTTTTTTGTCCTTGTGCTTCTTCTTCTTTTTCTTCTCTCCTCCATAATCGCTGGCAGCACTGTCAGAGTTCATGGCATAGTCTGGCTCCGAGTCTCTCTCTATGTCACTGTCCTGTAAGAGACAGCGAAAGTAAAATCAAGCTTAAGAACAAATTAGAGCTATCACAAAATTGCATTAATTAAAAAACAACAAATAAATAACTATATATAATAATACATTAGTGCAATTATCTTAATAATTTTTCCATTCAAGGGGCTCTTTTAAGAAAATATTGATATTTATGACTAACTGCAATTATATTGTAATTTGATTAATAGTCAATTGACGGTTTGCAAATAAATATTAAATTAAAGTTTAATGAAAAAGATGCATTTGAACATTAAGATAGAAAACACATGAACGACATACTATTTTTTTGCGCTTGCGTGCTTTGGCCATCTTCCCCTCCTTGTCCTTGTCTCTCTTTTTCGTCTCTTTCTTTTTCTTAGGGCCTCGTTTCTTTTTCCCCAGGTTGTCCCTGTCCAATGTCTCCCCAATGTCATCGCCATCATCTAAGTGAGAGAGATGCAGTGAAATGAGGGAACATGGGAGGACTGATGAAATGAAATTGACCATAGTTCTTCACAAACCCTCTGAGGTATCCTTTCAAATCATTTCCCACTTCAATTATTGAACAACACGAGCGGTGCAGGGACAGAGACTGTCACACAGGAAATATAAGCCATTCCACTTCTGACTTGAACTAAGCTGTAGGACTTAATGAATTAATCTCACAAACATGATTATCTACATGACCTTATTACGACTCTCCGAAAGCTATTTACGGAGTGAATTTTAAGACGGTGATAAATATTGCATGCAGCACTCCATAACATGAGTATTTCAGGTCACTGTGTGAATAGAAGAAGTTACTTTTAGTAAAATATATAAGGAATCCTTAAATGAATATGTAACCCAATTTTATTTCACAAAATGTTGAATATAGTTGTTCTTTAATCATGCAAGCAATCAAAATCTGCTGTCAGGTCACCTAAAAATATGCTTCAATTGCTTATATTATATATTCCAAATAAGGTGCCTGTATTATGACAAGTTTGACATGCTTCCATAAAAGGCGCTTTGACACAGATATCATCTTTCAGAGGGCCAACGTGGAGTTAAACAGCTCTGGTCATGTGACTATTTACAGCAAGCCATGTAAAATCCTTCAAATGAAACCAAACCAATTTGGTCTTTTATTTAACGCAAACAGTTCTGTGTAAAAGTCCGTTTGAATTCAAAAGTGCATTTGGTCATAATAGGACCAAGTCCAGAATATAATTTGGCTACATCAACCTGACTACGTTAGTTTACAACAAAGAAAGACTTTTTCAAGACAGATAAGATAGAAATGAATCCTCACGATAACAAGTACATCTTCTAACTTTCTACACCGCTTCATTCATCCAGATATAGCTTGTTTGTATGAATGCAGATGTATCCGAATGCCATGTCTGATAACGCAGAATTATCGCCATTGTGCTGAGATAAACGAGTTAGATTCGATTGGGTCTTTGTTGCCGGGGCGCGCGGGCAGAGCCTTTTTTCCCGCGCGCTGCAGCCAGGGGCGGCAGTAGCACGCACTCGGGGCTCGGTGACTGAGAGGCCGCGAACCCAGCTTATGCTCCCCTCGTCGTGAACTCTTGCACCTTGAGAGCAGACCACCAGATGAACCGCAGCTGAAGGTCGTGAAGGCGAGACAGGTTGCGCGAGACAGCGGTTACGCACTTAGCGAGGCCCCAAAAATGCCCACAAACATCAGCACAGCTGGATAGTGACTGGCATTAAAAGTTAGATTTAAGTCAATAAGATTTTTTTAAAATAAATACTAAGTTTCATTAATTTCTCAATAATATTTCAGAGCGTCAGCTTAAGGAAACATGTTTGTAACTAACCTTTAAGATACCATTTCATGCAGTGCCACACATTAATCGACTGAATAGTGGAAACTTTGGACTCATCACTATCTGTTGATGTCATGCCATAGATATTTATAATAATTTAGCGCTTTATTGACATACCCGAAGGGTGATGACAGTGTACAAATTGGCATTTTGCAAAGTGAAAGCATCGCATCGCAGATCTCTGCCCTTTACTGACAGTGGGTCGGGTCAAGTTTATTTACATTGTCACAATCACAACGGTAGTCCTGATGCTCACGCCTCTTTCCGGCCCGCTTTTAGATCAATGCATTGTCATATTCTTCTTTATCTGCTTAAGTGCTGAGTCTGTGACCTTCAGGGCAGACAAAAACGACATGGTGGCGGCTTAATGATCCATTGTCGGATCACAGCTGGAGATGAAAAAGCACCATCATATGACAGACCTGATGAATGACACAGACGGGACAGAGAGAGGGGGATCGGTCAACTTTAGCCAAACTCTATGCAACTCTTTGCTGAAATGCACTTGGATAAATAAAGCGTTCACAACGCCCAACCGCTTTAGAGGAGCCAGAATGAAGTATGCAGTAACGCAGTT
The DNA here is from genome assembly GCF_023724105.1 of Carassius gibelio. Lineage (NCBI taxonomy): Eukaryota > Metazoa > Chordata > Actinopteri > Cypriniformes > Cyprinidae > Carassius > Carassius gibelio. The sequence continues at coordinate 31,397,904 of NC_068377.1, read as the reverse complement.
GTCGCTATCGCAGTTTTTAGGAGCATTCGCGTTTGTTTCGATGTGTTTTGTGCCCCGCGCGCGCTCCCGCGTGTGCCGCGGACTGTACGGTACCTGGCGCCGCTCTCGCTGCAGTTTCTGTAGGCGCCGCCGGTGAGTTTATGTCGCTTGCGTTCTCGTCCAGGTCTCCGTCGTCTTCTTCTTCATCAAAATCTCCTCCCTCGGAATTAACCGCCGTGCCCTCATCTTCCTCACAAGAACGGAGAAGAGAGGACATTATATTCCCGTCGGTGACCCCGTTCCGCGAGATGCAAAAGTGTATTCCTTTCGAATTATGATATTTATTTAATATTCAAATCGACACACAAAAAGTGGGGGGCGTTTTGGAATATTTTACACTACAAGGCAGAGAAACAAAGATGGCCGCCCTTATATTTATTTTTTAACAACCCCCCCTCCCCACCCCCCAATAAGAAAAATCCCCTTACATAAAAATGGCTGACTATATTATTTCAGAACGCCCCCCTCCTCCTCCTCCTTTTACTTTTTCTCTTTCTCTCTCTCTCTCTCTCCAGTCTCCCCTCCCTCCTTAGAAATAATCACACTGTTACTGGAGGGGGGCTGATTGCAACTTGTATTTCAGCTCGTTTTATTGTGTGCGCTTTCGCTCTCTCTCTGCTTCAGACGTGCCAAGTGCACGTAATAACGGCCGCGCGCACTGTACACCGAGCCCAAAGCGGATCGAACAAACATGGCCACCTTAATATTCTTTTAAGGCCCCCGCCTTTGTAAAAAAAAATAAAATAAATAAATAAATAAATAAATAAAAATATATATAGCGGAATATATATGAAACGGGGCTGATGGGCTGAAGGGGGGAGCGCTGCTGCAGCCATGCCCACACTTACATCATGTTGCATTGCTTAAAAATTAACTATTTGAGGTCAGGACAAAACCAAGCAAGTTATCAGAGCCGACCAGAAAAGATTAAATAATTAGCTATTTGGAAATGGAAAAGATCGTTTTCAAATCATTAGCTGCTGAATTACAATAATATTTTGCAAGTACACATATTGCATTGTGACGTTTGGCATTTCATATGCGCATGCTATAAGCAAAACATTAATGTAAGCGTAACTGATGCAAATAAGCTTCATCTATTCCTTCCTGCTTTCAGTTACAAATGCTCTTATGTAGCTAGTCTAATTTAGTTTTTTAGTGAAGTATGCAGTACTTCCGTTTGGTTGGTATATATTACATCAGCAGTTCTCAACCTTTTAACATGCAAATATTGATTTCTCAGCAGTCTCTACTCTAAACAATATTTTTTAAACCTCGACCACTAGAAAAAATAAATTTTTGTTTTAGAAAAGTCCATGACTTTTCCAGGTCTTCCAGCATATCTGAAATCATTTTAAGCAATCTGACGCCCCCCTAGTGGGCCCCGGCCCCTCTGGAAAAGAACCACTGTTCTACATGTTCTTTCCTGTGCACACGGAACAAAAGGCTTCCCAAAAATATAGACCAAGTAAACAGTGCACAGGCAAATTAAACTGCTTACAAAAAGATCCACGTTTGCAGATGTTAATGACATAGTCTCATAAAGCAGTGATTAAATTGAAATCTTGGCTGCATGAAATCATTTGTGTGTACATGCATACATATATAATACTACTTAATTAGGGTTGAGAGCCTGCTGGGGCCTACAATACAGTAGCTACAGCATTTCCTCCGAGCAATTACCATGGCAACCACCAGACTTAATGGTTCAGGGGGTTATTATGTAGGCTGGCATTAATCTTTTTTATTCTGTTGCTCAGCATTTGATTGGATGAAGCACAGAGCTGCAATAAGATAACCACAGACAGGAATCGATGAAACACTGAACACATGAATAGTTGATGTGGTATATTCTTCTCGCTCAAAACGGCATGCAGTGAAAATTCTAATGAATTATATGCCATTATTCATTTTAATAGCATGCGTTTCTTAGAGTTCAGTGAGGTCGTCGTTGAAATATAGACATATGGATGGAGAGAAGAGGTTACACTCTGGGCTTCCACAGTAAAACTCGTCCTCTTCAGGGATGCCGTTTTCACTCAGGGTCTTGCTCATGTCTAAATTTACGCCATTGTGCTTCCAGGTGTAGCTTGCTGCATGGGAATTGTAGCACAGATATCGCTGGAGAATCTCATCCAGAGTCTCCTCAGAGCAAACCTGCTTAGAAAACAACAGCTTAGAACTATTTGGCTGCTAAAAAGTGCTCCAAATACATGTTTATTTTGTGAATGCACATACATAGTCCAACAAAGAGACAGAGCAGAGGTCAAGAATTTTTTCTTCGACAGGCCCTTAAAAAGGACAAGAAGAAGTATCTGGGCTGAATGAAAACTGCCAGATGTTATTCAGCCCAGAGTTTAAGATGCAGCCTGGTGGCCGCTGAAGCAAGTGAATCAGCACGGTCAGTCTGAAAATGCTTGTAATGCCAGAGGCTCGACATTACGTCCATTTCCTTCAAGCTGGAAAAGGATCAGATGCAAAGAGAGGGAGGGAGGACGAAATCAAAAGATGGAGAGGAGCAACAAAGCGATGAAACAGTGCAACTCTGCCCTCTTCGGTATGCAGTGGCGCAGTGCAAGCATGCAATCAGACATCAGGAATGTGCTCCGTGCAGGCATTTTATCTCAGGAACGCTTAAATAATTAATAAGCATATTTTGGGGCACAATCCTGAAGTCATTTTGCAGATGAGTCAGCATGCTCTCTACAACCCATGCCAGGTTAATATTGGCCTACCTCCAGCCTCTGCTCTTGGGCGGTTAAAGTGTTGATAATGCGGATCCAGCGTGTTTTGGCAGACAGCAGCCCAACCTCGTAGCGGTTATCCTTCCACCACGGCTTCCCGAAATCATTGGCCCAGTCAGTGCGAGGGCAGGGAGGGGGTATGTGTAAAAAGCGCCCCCTAGGGGTGTAGTATTTGATGCAGCCAGTCATCAGGTCAACATGTGTAAGAATCTAAAAAGGAAAAACACAACACTGTGAATCCACTTAAATATCAGCCCCATAATCATGAAATAATTTGTTCTTTGAGAGTTGACCGGATCTTTGTCATTTGCTAATTACCACATTTCCACTTTATCAACATTTCATGTGAGTGACAGGTTGCTGGCCCACACATCATTAGAGAAGAGATCATTGCAAAGTGAGGGAAATTTATCAATTGTTATTATTATTAAATATTACAAGGGCAAATTAATTAAAAATAATGATGTACATGGAAAAAACAAGTTTATAACAAATACTGCGATGCTCCATAAAAAGTACTGTCAGTTTTGATTTCATGTTGACTTTAACAAAACAACTAGATAATAATAAAATTTTCCCTTAAGGCAAAAAAAAAAAAACTTTTTTGAAATGTAAATATTTTTCAAAAAGATATAGATTTTAGTTTTGGTTCTTATCTTTGAAATGATCATTACAAGTATGAAAATATATTTGAAAAAAAAATTAAAGAACTTAATTAACTAAATTAGGCTACTAGTTCGTTGTGTGGGATATTTTCCTGTACAGTCCTTGGTTGTCTTAAATTACATAAAAATATACTTTCAATAAGTTTTGTAAATGTTTAAAGTGGCTTACATCCTTTGTCTTCGGGTCAAACCAGTGACTGATGTCCTTTCCTGCACACTCTATGATGGGTTTCAACAACACATCACCTATACGAGAGAAATACTGCTTTTAATAAACACTTAATACATACTACATTGCAAAAGTTGGGGACAACATAATTATTACGTGCCTTTGTTTTCCTCCAGCAGCGGTGTGAGATCGTAGACTTTGCCCAGGTACGACACCCATATATCTTTGAGAGTGTTGTGAAGGGATACCTCCGTCGGCGTGAAATACTTTTGCCGCCGCATTTTAACAAAACTCCTATTTTGAAGAAACAAAACTGTTTATGCGGTTGTTTGTTGTTACTTGCGAGGCGGCCACGGAAGCGCGCACAAGCTCACTTGTTGCTGTGGTAACCGAAGCACAGGAAGAGGAGCGCGCGCGCAACCCACGTAAGCCCTGAAAAGTAGCACAATTGTTTTCATAACAAGCTTAGTACAGCTTCATAATAAGACATCGTTAGTTAATGTATTCGTTAAAATTAACTACGGTCCATTCAATGATATACTTAATCTATTAGTAAATGTTCAAATTAACATAACATAGATGAAGAAATGCTTTAAAGTAATGTCATGATCACTAATGGTTCCTTATTGTACAGTGCTGCTATTAGTTTTTATGTTTTGCTTATAAAATTTCTTATGTATTTTTTATGTTGGATTTATTTTTTTCAATCATATTTTTTCACCCTTTGGGTAGAAGTACAAAATAAAGAAAGGAAGAAAGAGGGAAAAGAAAGAAATATGGAGAACCTCTAACCCTTAATTAAATAAAAGTAAATGCTGATGCTGGCCTCGACTTTCAATTCCATACATATATCCTAGAAAGAAAGAAAAAAAGTCTTAAAAAATAAATTAAAAAGGACACTTGACAAGTCTTCAATACTCTCTCTTTTTTAAATACAGTATATCTTGGAGATCTTCATGTATTTGTTTAGCTTAGAACAAAACAAACAAGCATGAAACATTAGGAAGACCCATGTCCTTAACATCAGTAAGGTCAAAGAAGACATTGCATTGGCATGTCAGCACAACCTAACAAGCATAAACTTAAAAAATGCTCAAATAGCTAGGGATTTCTTCATTTTATAGACCTTCAACTCAAATTTAGAAAGTGCAGAGGTAACTCAACAAGTTTACATAATGGTTTCAAAGCTTTGTTGTGCAACATATTTTTGATTTGTTCCACAAAAGAAAATTAAATCCACCAAAGGCTGCTTCATAGACTGCCATCTGGTTCATCATTAGCAACAGACATGTAAACTTTAAGCAACGATTCCAGTAAAAAACTATTGTGCAAACTGGTATCAGATCAAAGGTGTCAGGCTATGAAGCAGCCCAAGGGCATGGTCATTTCTGGTGGCTTTATACAGTTGGAAGTGTAATAAAAATATTATGGCACAGTCTAAAAGAAACCACAACCCTAAATTCTGGAGTGTTATTCAAAAAGGCAGCATATGACAGCATGAGAGAGATAAAGTAATGTTAGAGATGGCACATAAGTCAATGAAGGATAAAAAATGTTGAGCCGAAATGACTCCGCTGGGTTTAAAGGATTCGTTCACTTCCAGATCTAATGCCTTGCCATCTTTTACAAACCCTCCACTTGTTCCAAACCTGTGTGAGTTTCTCTCTTCAGTTAAACACGTACAAAATAAGATATTCTGAAAAATGTTGGCTTATGAAACAGTTGATGAGCACCATTGCTTCCACGGCAGAAAAAAAAAATATACTGTCAACTGTTCGGATACCAACATCTTTAAGGATATCTTCTTTTGTGTTCAACAGATGACAGAAACTCATACAGGTTTGGAACAAGTGGGGTGTGAGTAAATGATGACAGAATTTTCATTCTGGAAGTGAACTAATCCTAAATAAAACACCAAACTAATAGTGTTTGCCAGATCAAGTCATTTGCTCCTGGAGAAGTCCAGCAGCCGGTGGATTCAAGTCTCAAGAACAACAAAGAAAAAAAAACTCCTCCAATAGATAAGATAAGATTCCTCCAAAGTTCAGTTTGGATAAAGCTGGTTCTCTAACCAGGTTTCTTAGTCCAAGTCATTGTCCGTTTATACTGCATCAGCCACGGTTATCAGTGTCGATGGAATTTGAAGTGAAAGTTTCCGCCCTCAAAGGGGTTGAAGCCAAAGGGCCATTCTCTGCTTCCTCCACCTCCTCCACCCTGCTGATTCTCAGGGTCCAGGGGGTCCTCGCCGGAATCAAACTTCTGACGCATTTCTGTATAGAAAGCAACAAAGAATCATCCATATATGTGAAATTAATCTTCATACACACTATTTTTTAATAGTTATAATAATTTGTTTTTGAAAGAAGCCTCTAATGCTCAACAAGGCTGAATGTATTTGATCAGAAATACAGTAAAAGCATTGTGAAAAATCATAATAATTAAAAAAAAAAGTTTTTTCTTTTGTAATATATTTAGAAAGTAATTTATTCCCGTGATGCAAAGCTGAAATTTCAGAAGCCATAACTTCAGTCAAGTTTGGTCGATTTAATGCATACTTGATGAATAGAAGTATGAATTAATTTTTTTCTTACCCCCAAATTTTTGAACTTGGTACTGTGTCATGGTTTGCACAAAAATGTTATATTAATATAATATTAAATAATATTCGAAAAAATGTAATTGAAAAATGTAGCCTTGGCCACACTTGACCAGTAATGTACATCCAGTGATAAAACAAGCGGAAACAAAATGTAAAAAAAAAAAAAAAAAAAATTTCAATAACTGACTTATAACAGACTGATAAGGGCTTCATGGTTCATTTAGATTTTGCGTTCATTTTCCTACCTGGATCTGTGAGTACTTCCTTTGCTGATGCGATATCAATAAACTTTTTCTCTGCTTCTTTCTTGTCTGCTTCAGACTGGAAATTATCAGGGTGCCACTGCTGAGCCAGCTTTCTATACGCTTTTATGATTTCCTGTTTATTGGCACTCCTGAAAACAAGTGAAAAAAAAAACAAGCATTTCAGTCAAACCATCCTCTTTTGACTTTCACAGACATGCATACACACTAAGGATATTGTTACTACTGCAGGTGCCCCAGCAACAACCTTTGAGCAGATTTGCTGCATCATTCCCATAAAACAGGACAGAAACAGTTAAGGTAGTAACACGGTCTGCAACGATTTCAGGCACGATTTCGATCGTCAGTCATTGCGTTACCTGCCGACCCCCAGGATCTTGTAATAGTCTCTCTTGCGAGACTGCTTGAGGAGCTTCTGTGCTCGTTCAAGACCTTCACGAAGCTCTTGGTTTTCCTGATCAAACTCCCGTGCCTCCTGATAGTCTTCCACAGCTGAGAAGAGGAACAGAGGAAGAAACATGAGTTAATGCAAAAAAAAAAATGAAAAGGTTAGAATATTCAGTACATCATATAGTAATCACTATAGTAATAACCTTTCTCATATTCCTGCTGTAGGATGTAGGCCTCCGCTCGGTCCCGGAGGATGTGGATATTCTGAGGATCTCTCTGGTGGGCTTCTGAACAGATGTCTACGGCCTCCTCAGCACTCTTCATCTGTAGGAGTCACAAGAGAGTGGGAGAGGAAACCATAACCAGTGAGGCTAGACACCGAAACCAGACTCTTGATGTTCTTACTCTTATTAACTTCTAACCATGTGAACGTGCACATACATTATAAATGGCAATTATCATGACAGCTAGACTAGAGGGCGTTTCATCCCCTTAAAAAGCTGTGAAAAAGCTAAACTACAATTTGAAAATGAACGTACTTTGACTAAGCAGAAGCAGATCCTCTCTTTTGCTTTATTAGTGTAGAATGCCACATTCGGCTCTGTTCGCATCACAGATTCGTACTTCTCAATGGCCTCCTGATACCTGCCATTCAAGAGGAGACGTAAACGCAAGACAATTATTATTATTAAATCATGAGAACTGTAGAGCTTGCAATAATACAAATGAGGAAAAAAAAAAAACTGATGGAGATATAAAACCATTCAAAACCAAATCAGTTATATTTTTAAAAATAAATGCACTTTTTGTACTCAACAAGTGTGTGTTATTAAACTGATAAAATGCAGGGTTTTTTTTACGATTTACCATAACGGTTTAGTTAATTTTAGCAATTTTTTTCTTTTTTTTTTGCTTTTCCAAAAAAAGAAAAAAACTCCAGTACACTTCTATACAGGGACGAGCAATATGAGCAAAAATGTATATCTCTGTATTTTTTTGGCTGATTTGCTGTATACAGTAGCCTATATATCTTGGCATTTTGTATTTGGACCCACTGTGTTTATCGTTTGCTCCTCCCGCCACTATATATATATATATCCTTAAAAAAAAGTGTGTTTTGACTGATTTATTGATAAAGATCGAAAGAATTTCAAACCTTTAGTGCATGCAATAAATATTAAATGTGTGATCAAATAAATAAAACAATAAATATAGCACAAAAATAAAATATTACACATTTTAAAAATATGAACAATTGTAATATAACAAATCTCAAACAAAAGCCAAAAACTCAAAAAAGATTTTGAGTGAGGTAAACTGAGCCTAGACGTGAATTAAAAGGTAATTTCTAGAAGTGAGAGGGAAGAGATGTTTTCAGCACCTCTGTTCTGAGATCAGCTCTTCTGCAGAGTCCAGCTGCTTGCTGAGCTTCTTGACCTGTTTGTAGTGAGAAAAACACTCCTTATCATCCTGATCCAGCTTCAGACACTCACGGACCTGACTGAAAACAGAAACAAAGAGGGAAAGACAGAGTGAACAGCAGCAAAAGGGGGAGACAACTTTCCTTTTAGCTTGACACAAGATTGGTATATTATAACTACTGTATAACAACATGGACACACAGTCAGTGTGTGGGACTGACAACTGTATTTAATAAAGTTATGACTGTAAAATTGTCCTTGAAACGGCTTACAGGAGATGCTGTATGGTTTAATAACCAAAGAATGAGGCTGTCTGTCATTCATAATGAACAGCATACCTGAGTGAGTCGTGATGTTCGCCCAAACTGTAATGTAGTTGACTGAGTTGGAGGAAGGCTGCTCGGTTGTCTGAACGGAGACGTGTTGCTGGTGTCAGGTCCATGATGGCCTTCCGTGGATCCCCGAGTCGGATGTAGCACTGGGCTCTTAGCTCTCGAGATTCAGGGTCCCAAGGAGAGAGCTGGAAAGAAAGGAATAGATTACATAGCACAAAGCTAGATGACAATGCAGCATTCGTGTTTTTGAATCTCCAGAGACATGCTAAGTTTAAACTACAATGTTTGATATGTTATTTGTTTTTTTTGCATTTTATTTGTAGGGCCACTAATTTAACAACTCAAAGAAAATCAAGTTCAATAATACAGAAATAAAGTGATATGTGATAAAATGTTAAATAATTAAAAAGCACTTCACCTAAACATAGTCCAAAACTTTCATATTTTCAGTGAACAATGACTTAATACCATTAAAATACTTTTGTTCAGTAAGAATGCATTAAACTGATAAAAAGTTACAGTACAGACATGTATACAGTAAAGTTACATTTCTATTTTTAAATAAATGCATCCTATTTATTAAAAACGTTTCCACTACAACAACAACAAAATAATAATATTGAGCAGCACAACTGTTTTCAGCATTGCTGATGAGAAATGTTTTTTGAGCACCAAATCAGATTTCTGAAGGATCATGTGACACTGAAAACTGGAATAATGGCTGCTGAAAATTCAGATTTACCACCATGAATAAATTAAAATCTATTAAAAAATAAAACCGTTTTAATTTGCAATACAATGATAAAACCTTTTTTATTATTAGGGTGAATTATTCCTTTAACATTACTATTACAGCAATGTATATTTTAAACACCTGTTGCTTCATGTGCATTTTTGATCTCCAGACTAACTCACCTCTATGACTTTCTCCAGCACTTGGACAGTAGTGATGAAGTCTCCACGGTGATGGGCCTCATGTGCCTCTTTCTGGAGCAACTCCAGATCATCGGCCTTGTGGAGCTGATCATGTGCTTCCTCGTGATCCGGGGAACGGTTCAGCTGCACGAGAGAAAAGTTAAGAGAGCAGTAGACAGGAAATAGAACAGAGCACAAAGTTGATTCAGAATGTGATCTGATTTGAGAATTAAGTTGGTGGGTTCTAAAAGAATAAGAGAATTGTTCCGCTCACTACTGCTAGAAAATCTTCCCTGGCCTCTTCAGTATTTCCCTGTTTCAGTAGAATATTACCCCTCTGCAGTCTGGCCTGAACAAAAGAAAAACACACACCATAAACATGTATATAAGGTACAGTCACCTATACCTTCATTTGATTTCACAACAACACAAATAAACTCACAGCAAGGAAGTCTGGCTTGAGCTGTATGGCCTGGCTGAGGTCAGGCAGCGCTGACTTGGACTTGCCCATAGCCAGGAACACAGCAGCTCGTTTGTAGTATGTCAGGTAGTTCTTCGAGTCACCCTCTGTTTAAGACGTATGCATCTGTTAATGAACTGCAGCTTTTCTTTGTTCTGAAATATCTACATAAAACTGAACCTAAATGCATTTTAATACTGATAAGCCATGAACTAAACAACAAATTCGGGATTCAGTAATATATATATATTTTTTAATGTTTTTAATAGTCTTGTTTGCTCACAAAGCCTGCATTTATTTAATCAGAAATAAATATTGTGAAATTGTTTTCTATTTTAAAGCATAATTTATTTATTTCTTTGATTTGAAAGAAAACAGCACATCCTTGTGACTGAGGACAGAGAAGAGCTCACGCAGCACGGTGAGTGAATTATTGAATAAAGTCAAGCCTCCAGGTTTTCAGAAAAAATATCATAAATTGTGTTCTGAAGACAAACTGAGCTGTTTATGAGATTGGACCGACATGGAGGTAAGTGCTTATTGAAAAAAAAAACTTACTTAAGCTCTTACTGAGCTTAATATGTTGACTGGCAGTGTAGCCTTCATGTGCGATTATGTTTGAATATGTCTTACCCACAGCTGAATGATAGTGAGACAGGGCCTCAGCCAGCTGTCCGGCTGCCAGCAGCTTACGGCCCATTTCCAGATGATGCTCAATCTCAACAGGTGTTGCTCCTAACACACATGAAATAAGGAGACAGGTGACTTGCACATGACACCTGCTGAATTTTTATAATGATTCTGCTTTTTGAGGCAGCTTTGCACCTCTGTTCCCTCTAGTACAGTTTCTGTTCAACATTAACCAATAAAGATTTTTAAAAGCTTTAAATATATGATATTAACAACTCCTGGTCATTACATGTTTGAATGTCACTATAATGCATTCGTAATTAATTAAAAACAAACTATCACCTCTAGATCTATATGTAGTACATTAGTATATCAATAAATAAATTAATAAAAATAATTAAAAATCAGTGTTTATGTCCAATAACAATAACATGGTAGTACTATGGTGCTTCATTGTTTGAACAAAATCAGATTCTCAAGGAAAGTAGTTTTAAATAACGTCTGTGCTCCAAATCCTACTGAGATGTCAACCTAAACAGTTTACTTGGGTAGCATCAAAATACTGTCTAGATAGGCACCTTTTTTAAGTTTTAAAAGTTAATATGATATTATATACTACTATTTGAAAGACTTCTTTCTTGACTCTAACTGTTCAGCACCTGTGGAGGTGTCATGGTAGAATTATAGTATGAGATGATGGTAGCATGATATTCTGATATATAGGATATTTAATTATTATCTTATTCCTGTACTAAAATGTTAAGTGATAATTCAAAGAATACCATAGTATTGCTATAATCCTTGGTACATGGTAATACTATGATACACCAACTAGGGGGTGGGGTGGGACTGGTTTCCTTTCAATCTAAGCAATCTCTCAGGTGTGAATGAAAAGTAAAGTCTCACCGTCCAGCTGTAGGTCCAGGAGCACACAGAGCAGAGACAGGGAGGACAGGACACTGCTCAGACCTCTCCGCCGTCCCGACTCCATGATCACATTTATCACACCCCTGATATTCAGCACTGTGCCTTTCCAGTCTAATTCGCTACTCGCAGTAGGACAGAAAGAGTATGTATACTCAGATCATCATAACAGCGACATATCCGGCAATAATTTGGCAATAAGGGAGATGTTTCTGTTGTCCGGGTTATAAATATCTCCGAGTGGAATGAAGGAATGCGCAACTCTAGTTCCGCGTGTCTCAAAAATTAACACTCTCCCGACTGCTGAGGGGGAGAAAACGTGTATTGTAATTTATAGGGAGTTGCTTAGCCCAGTGTGACAGTGACCGTGCACAACAGGTGTCTGCCACGTACTTTTGGAAGTCTCTTTCTGAACCTCCTGGGTGTACAATTCAAATCGCCCTACATATCAGCGCGGTGACTGGCTGCTCACATCCGTGTTGGCCGACAAACGTGGTCCCGTCCTATTGGCCGAATTATTTAAGAGCACTGGACGGACACACCCTCGTCCTGCAATGGACTGATAGCTGATATGTTTATTTTCTCCTGGCCTTTAGTCTCGATAGTTAAGGAAACCGTGGTTACTATGATAAATAATATATTCTATTCTATTTTATACTATTCTATTATGTTCTTATAGCATTATATGACACAACAGAACAGAATAGAACCTTATTAAATGTCCCATGTTAACTTTCCACCAACATACCATAATACACTTAAGTTATAGCAATTTTTTGGTAAAAAAGCTACTTGCAGTGTAAGACATTTTCAAATATTTACCATGGTAAATATGGTTATTATTTGCTTATGTGAGCATACTCCCCAAAACAATGGACTTTCTTTTTTTTTTTTGACCTATTCTATTATATTCTGTTCTAAATGCTGTTTTATACCATAGTTATATAGAACAGAATACAGTTTAAAAGAATGTGGAAAATAGTAACAAAGGTTTCCACCAAAATGCCATACTACACTTGAGTTATTATTATTACTGAAGATCAAAATAAATTAATGTGACCCACTTCAAACTGCAAAGACCCTTTCGAATATTTACTGTGGCTTCCATTACTATAATGAATTGCTATTGTTAATTATATGTATAATCAGAATAAATAAATATAGGACTTTATTAAGTAATGTAAATTATATAGTTTTGCAAGAATGGAAAATAATATAAAATATGACATTTTGTATTGTATTGCTGTTGTTATTGTGTAAGCTGTGTCAAACAATAAAACACCCACAAATACATAATGGCATTTTAAATGTCATGTTCTGGCTTCAGTTATCATTATTACTTTACTTAGTAGTATCATTCGAAATATTAATCTGGGACCTGATTTAAACAGAGTAAGAAGCTTTAGAATAGAATAGAATAGAATAGAATAGAATAGAATAGAATAGAATAGAATAGAATAGAGCCTTTCAAATATTGTTGTATTTTGTTGTTTCTAGAATGGCTTTCTTATGTTGGTCCCTAAACAGGGTCCTACAATAACCATGGCCTCCACAACTGTAGTTAATTTGCTGTTATTATTGATATGACCAAAACCAGAAAAAAAAAAAATAGTGTAACTTATAAAGTTTTTACTAATAGAGAATACAATGAAATATGAAATGTTGTATTATTGTAGTCACTGTGTGAGTCGGGTCAAGAAATAAAATATCCCCAAATACATAATGGCCTTTTAATGTCATGTTTGTTTATTGTTTGTATAAAAACATCATATAAAACAGGGTCATTTGTACAAATAAATGATGACAAAATAATTAACATGTTATAAATCTTTTTTTTTCTTTCATTTTTTAAAAATCTTTATTCATGTAACGGAAACAAAATAATTCAAAATTCAAAACAAAATTGAAGTAATTTCAACTAAATCAACTTTCATTCTGTATAATGTTCTCTGAGGTGTTTTGCACAGCAAAAACGACTTTGTAACATTTTACTTGATTGATGACTTATTCTTAGGTGCCACAAAACAACCTGTGCATACAGTATAAATATTTACATAATTTCACAGATAAAACATTGATAGAATATTAACAGTCAACTATTTATGTTACATTTGTTTGGCCATGAAATTGACCAGAATTGCTTCATTCAGACGTAGGCATTTCTTCCATAGGTGCTCTGAGCGTCTCTCTTGGAGGTGGACGCAGAGTAAACTGTTTCACGTGTGGGCTGGTAGTAACTGCAAGAGAAGATGCAGAATGTAAAAACCATGCTCCCAAACACATGCACAAATGAATAAAATAACAACAACGGGCAAAATGTTATTTGAGAAAGTGTGTGAAAGGGAGAAGTGTTTGAGCGAGTGTAAGACACTGCAACAAAGAAACTCACGTCTTCTCCTTTGTGCCTAACTTGCAGGAGAACATGAGACAGGCTCCACCACAGATAGCAAGAACACCAGAGGCCCAGCCGATGTATAAACCCTCTCCAATCTCATACCTATAGCACACCACAAAAATAAGGTTCAGTCTAACAAACATCGGTTCCACTCAAACTAAATTAAACTCATCAACACCATCAGCACACTGTGCTAAGTTTCATTTACACAAACACAGGAGATTCCATCATCCACTCTCAGAAAAAAAAAGGTACGAAAGATGTCACTGGGACACCCTTTCAAAGGGTACACATTTCTACCATAATTTTGCCTCGTGTGTGCATATTAGTACCTAAGTGTGCATGTTATTAATGGTACAAAAAAACTGAGAGTTTCCGAGAGTGCTCAAACACATGCAAAAAACAGCAATTTAGTTATAATTTGCAGTTTAAGTTTAATACTTTATAAACCTATGAGCACCACCAACAGGTGTTGGATGAGAGTAGTTGGTCGAGTATGAGATCAGACAGCAGGAGGCAGCATTTCGCTTTTAATAGTCCATGGAGCACTCACTTTTGGCCAGGATAGAGCGGGTTGAAGAACTCTTGAGTGATGTTTGCCGCGTACCATGAGACTGATATCATCGTGCACAAACCTTTGGATGGGATTAAAACACATTAAAGATTAACAGATATAATAGCAATAAAGCTTTCGGAATTTGAAACTGATAAGAGCTGTTTAGGAGACTCCAGTCATCGTTATGCAATGCACGTGCATCTTTAATTAGTAATGTGTCTTACCCTGCAGGAGGAAAAATGCTCCGCCAGTACCGGCGATTCTGCCTTTCAGCACGTAGTTGTCACCGGCGGCCTTCGAGCACTGCATGCCGATGAGGGTGGCCACCACTCCGAATGTGCCACACACCACTGCCGCGATCATAAGAGCGCGAGACGCCTGAATATAACCTGAGGAAACACAAATATGATATATTTATTAATGCAATGTCATTACTAAAAGATCTGAATACAGTGTTGAAAAAAGAATATAAAATATATAGGATTATAGCCTATAGCCTAGTAAATAATTACCGCACGAATTAAACAGCATAAAAGAGAGAAAGTCCAATTGATGGCTAAACAAATGAATTAACAAAAATAAAATAATGAAAAGATAAATAAAAAGAAATAACAGAGGAAGGAAAGTCAAATTAATTGAAAATAATTAGCTAACTGGAATGATTGATAAATAAATAAAAGGCAGAGGAAACATAGCTAAATGTAAATAGCAGTAAGAAAATAAGCAAAAATTAAAACAAATAGCCTAAATAAAACATTTGAAATGATAAATAAATAAAAAAGAAGGAAGGAAGGGATGAAAGAAATACAAATTAATACAAAATAAGTACTAGATAGATAGATAGATAGATAGATAGATAGATAGATAGATAGATAGATAGATAGATAGATAGATAGATAGATAGATAGATAACAGTGCATATAAAGCCTCTCTAACAGTGCATGTATATATAAAGCCTCTAATTTTTAAGGTTATTATTATTACTATTTTTTTTTACAGTGCAAAGGCAATCTATAGGTCCCAGTCTATTCAATTAATTGAAATTGACAAACATAAATATTGGAGCCTGATTAAAACATAAGACAAACATTAAGACATAAATAAGACTGACAAAGAAAATAAAAGAAAGAAAATATTTACTTTAAATTATTTCAAATCACGTGCTAACTGTGAGGGGCAATAAATGGAAACCAACGCTTCAGCCAAAAACAAACTTATTTACAGGTGTTTTCTTGGTGTCTATCAAGTTGCTACAACTGATGATAATATAGCTATGCTGTTTTTGTCCTACCAGACAGGGCGAGCAGAGAGGGGAATTCACGGCAGTTGTGCACTCCCAGCGAGTCCGTGGCGCAGGACATCCACAGATTCTCGTAAATGGTTGAGGTGGTGATCACAGTCCCGTCTATCGTGGATACTTTCCAGTAACGGTTCGGAATTGCAATGCCAACCATTATCCAACTCACAAAGCCAAGAAATAAAGCAACGACTTCAATAACCGGATCCATGGCTGCTTGAGATTATAAAGACGCCAAAAATCAAAATGAGCCAAAATCGTCTATTTCGTACGTGCTTCTCTACTTTATTTAGTTGTTTTCGAAATGTGTTCAGATTTGGCTGCAAAAATTATGAAAAATAAGCAGGTTTTGTTGATTTCTTGAGCCGTTTCGTGAGCTGAGGCAGGTTTTCCATTAAGAGCGAGATTGCAGCAGTGTGTCTGACATAAAATGTGCTGTTACAAGGAGCGATGGGTCATTTATAGCCTCTGTGTGCCCTCCTCTCTCGCGTGCATGTCTCGCTTTTGAATTTTACACCCCGAAACTCAACAGCTGGTTATCACTAAAGTTCAATGGTCGTTCCCTGACCTTCACTGGCAATGCATCCATCATGTTTCAGGTCTACTCAAACACATTGCACACTGTAAAATGTGATTACTTAATAACAAAGCGAAAATACACCCGGCATCACAGAAAAATTAAGTAAGCTTTGATCCTTATTAAAAATATTTGTTGGCTCTGAAATAACTATAAACTGCTGTTCAAAAGTTTGGGGTTGATAAGAGTTAAAAAAATGTTTTTGAAGTCTCTTATGCTCACTAAAGCTGCATTTAACCTATTTGATTAGAAACAACAACAGCAACAACGCAGTAATATTGTGAAATTCAATTTAAAATTAGTATTTTCTATTCTAATAACTATTTTTTAATACAGTTTTTAAATGATGGCTATGATGGTTCACATGATCCTTCCGAAATAATTCTAATATGATGATTAATTTGGTGCTTTATTATTATCAATGTTGAAAACACCTTGTGCTGTTTAATAATTTTATGGAAACCTAATTTTCAGGATTTTTGATGACTAGAAAGTTTAAAAGAACTGCTTTTATTTGAAACAGGCCTACTGTTCTTTACTCCTAATCAGTTTAAATAAGTCAATAAAAAAATCTTACTGACTCCAAACATTTGAATGTTGCCCATAAATTAATATTAAACCCCAAAACAATTGGCACTGGGACATATAAGAGCCAGTAAAACTGAATGCTTTTAGGTTACAAATTATAGAACGTCTCAAAAAACAAAACAAAAAATAAAATAAAAACCGGCTATGACTAAACACGTTCAAATGTTAACCTGAGCTATTAATAACAGATTTTAGGCTACTCAGAAGTTTTTAGTAATATGTTCTGGAATTGTCTTCAGAGAACACTATCAAAAGAGGGAAAAGGGGAACTACTGGGTGCAGTGATTAAATGAGCAACTGAAGAAGCTACTGACAGTGTTTATCTACTGCCTTTATCTCATCTGTCTCTCTACGTCATATATTCATCTGCTGGCTTATAGATCAACGCGTTCATAGTCACCAAATGAAACCTCACTTCAAGAGTCACCATGGATAAATTTGTCTAGTGGTTAAAAATTGTTTATTTGTAATTGACACTTCTTATACAAGGTTCACTGAGCACTGAAAAGATTGTGGGGAGACTTAAATAAAGTACAGATGAACAGTAAGAACACATCTTGCATGTAACCACAAATAAAGTGAAGAAAAACTTCTCTTCAATTGTAAATGGTGCACAGAACTTTCACTGCCCATGACTGAAAAAAAGAGAAACATTGTTCAACGTATAATCCATGATATATTAAGAAAATATATTCACAAAGATAACTTTAACTACGTAACTACAACTATTTTAAACAAATATTGCATTATATTCCTGCCAGTGTTTTAGAATAAGAGTGTCAACATTCAAGAGATTGATTAGGATTTAGTCATCGATGATATCTACAAGTTTAAATAAAACGTCACATGACATGCAAATATTCCATTAATTTTTAATGGCTTAGAAGGAAGAATTTGAAAAAACAGATGATGTTAACAAAATTGGACACACCAGAGGCGAAATTCATGTGGCAATAACTAAAACATACAGATTTGACCATAATAAGTATTCAGATTATTGTGAAATCGCTCTGGACAACACAGAGCCTACTGATTTTAAGCATTAACAGCATTAATAACCAGGTAACTATCACTTATCCTTACTGTATAAAAACCTATAAGTGATTAACTTATTTTATTGATTTGAGACTGTAAGGTATTTTGAGTGAATAGTACAGGAAATAGGCAAAATGGCAAACCGTATCTTGGAAGTTTGAACCTTGATTCCCTAATTGATTCCCAGTAAAAAGAAGCAGATATGTTACTATACATTATAAATTCTGTAGAACTAAATTATCAAATGCAGTGTATTCAAATATATGTGTATATTGCACAGAAAGAGATCACTGCAATAAAAAAAACCTTCGCCATTAGGAGTTTACATGGTCTGCAACAAACTTTATGGAGGTCATCAACGTGAATGCCAGGATTCAAGGTTTCCCGGGAGAACATTGCCCAGATCAATCCACCAGATCCTGCTGCCATCTCTTAGGTAAACAACACACATGTACCCAACCATACTCCTGATCTAAACATGATTCCTCAGAGCTACTTCCATTACTTCCATTACATGGTGCAGTTCTGACCATCACATGCCCCTTGTAGCCACTTTCAGTGATGAACGGAGGTCATCACCATTCATGGCACTCCGACCAGACTGCAAATGCAATGCCCTTCTTACAGCTTTCTGTCATGGCCAGCCAGAGAGAGAGAGAGAGAGAGAGAGAGAGAGAGAGAGAGAGAGAGATCAAGTGATCACTGATGCTCCAGAAGGAAAAACAATGCATTAAGAGCCTTAAGCTGAAAACTCTTTGAATTTGAAGATCAGGGTAAATTCAAACTAAATGAAAAATATAAGACATACAGGCAAAATAGGAAAAATGTACACATCTTCATTCTGTTCAAAAAGTTTACATCCCTGGCTCTTGATGGCATTGTTTTTCCTTCTGGAGCATCAGCAAACGTTTCAACCTTTTGTAATAGCTGCATGTAAGTAATCTCTGACTCATACAGTCATTATTGGAAAGGGTTCAAATACACAAGAGATGATGGAAAAAGAAAGACTTTGAGCGACTTTTCTGAAGAACAGTGGGCAGTTTTACTGTTCAGGACAAACAAGAGACTCATGAACAACTATCATAAAAAAAAAAATAAGCACGTATGAACTTTTGAAGGGGGTGATTTTAATAAATGTAACTATTATTTTTAACTTGTGGACCATATGTATAAGCATCTTTTATGTCAAATATCTTGTTCATAATGATACTAAATAAAAAATAACATGCATTTTGTATGGTCCCTCTTATTTTGGTAAAATAATTAACATTTTGCAGACACTGCAAAGTGTAGGCTATGTCAAATTCTGACCACAACATATATATACACACACATATATACACATATAATGTATCAATGTAAAAAATCAATATATATAAACCAATATATAATAAATGTTTAACTCTTTTACACGTGAGTAATGAGAGGACAAAAGTTAGACTAGGTAAAGCCGCTGTGTTGAATCGTCTGTGTGTGATAAGCTGATGATTGTTCTTGGTTTTAAAGGTCATGTTTATGACTAGCTGGCTTGCTTTTTGCTGTAAGTCAACTTTAATTGTTCTTTTAACAAACACAATAGTTTTCCCACATGGTTATGCATCTCCTAAAACAGACGATGACACTTTCAATGATCTGACATTTATGGGGCCAGTAAAAGAGCTCATAAAATAATTCTGTTAAAGCAGACTTTTTGCAGATGCTGAGTCCTCGTTGCTCTAACGCACACGACAAACTCGGCAGGGTTAATTCAACTTCAACATAAAGCTCTATCAGAGATGAAGGATCCCTGCCAAGTTTGCTGTGTTAAATGAAATTGCATAATTTATTGATAAGTGTCATTTAAAAGCTGATTTCCAGGAGCAAGATTGAGTCATGGCTGTAACTTAGCTAGGAACATGGCAGTGGACAAGACAAATATAAATGTATAGATGTGTGTAAACAAGAATACGCTGTGGGGATATTTGTTTGCATGTTATACACACAGAAAGTGTCTTATAATTGCTTTACAGAAATTTGAGACAGACGAAAATTATGATCGAGCTCTGAACCCAGGGCTGTTGTAAATCTTTTTTATGATCTCTTTATCGTCTTGTATCATCAAGAGGCTAGCCAAATTATTAAATAACCAGGAACACCTCTGCATTGGTATTGTTTAACAGATTCGAAATAATCTACAATGCACATTTGTTAATGACCTCCTGTCACTGAGGCAGAATCCTAAAAGCTTTTTTTTTTTTACCTGATTAATCCTTAATTGCTAAATATTACTACATATTAGCAGCTAAAGAGCAAACATCAGTAACTTTTAAAAGGGTACTGCCCCAGTGACAGTTTTGCACTTTTCTTTCTGAGTTTGGGAACATGACTTTAATCTTTATTATCACATCTTTATTCACAAGTTTGTTCGCCCCTTTCATTTCACTGCAGATTTTAGTTTGTCCCACAAACAAAGTTTAGACACGGCCAGCAGAATGTAATGCCAGCAAAGTCACAAATAGGAGAGAGAACAGCTTGTGCATCAGACTTCTCATCATTTGCTTTACCTGTTAATTAGTAACCTGAATACTGTGTTATAAAATGATGTTACTAATGGCAACCATAAAGCCAGCATTGTAAAGCTGAGATGTCTTAACATGTGCCTGCGATGAATAATGTGGGAAGTACAAATTGAACCCGACATTAAATTGAATGCCATTATCAGCTATTATCTTAAATAAACATGTTTTACAACAAATTTTTTACTTTCAAGGCCTTGTAGTTGTTGACTTAAATCAGTGTTGGAGATACTCCCACATCTGAGTGTCTGGTCTAATGATGCATGGAGGACAACCAGTTTGTGAGTGATTATTTAACCAGCCGCTTCAGACCGCAATCAGCTTTTTCTCAACATGATTCCCAGATCTTTTGACTAATTCTTTTTTAAGACTTTCTTAATAATTTTATAGAGATTGCACTCATTAAGAGCAAATTCTAGGCAATTAAATATTCTGGAAATCACAATTCTAACATGGGAACCCTGTCTTAGAAGATTTCATTCAATACATCCCTTCATCTGCCTATTCCTTGTCTTAAAATACCTTGCTTGTTGAATGATGGCCTTGATTCCAATTTCTTGATCCATATTAACAATGTGTGGAGGACAAAGGAAACACTGGCCAAAATGTGCTTTTTCTTTGCAGATGTTTCAGTATAAAATGCACACAAGGCAGGGAAGATGATACACTTGACAGCACACATAAACCAATAGGTAATAAACAAGGTGCTGACAACGATTACTTGTAAGAAAATGCACTGCAAGGCTGGTCACACGTGCAATGCATGTAAACACACCTTATTAGTTCAGTCACCACACATTTTAATTCATTAACAGACATGAGGTTTTAATGTAGTTTATCAAAAATGTTCCATATTACTTATCTATAGTGTAAGTATATTTATATATATTAAATAAAAAGTGCATATTATCATAATACATCTTATCTTGTACTGCAAGTCCCTGGAAAAGCCTCTGAAGTTTCATTTCCTTTGAAAAATGAAAGGCTTCAGAGGAAAAACCCATAACTTATTACTTTATCCCAACCCCACATCTCTACACATACCAAAAAGAGCTGAAGAATTGTAAAGCAAAAAGCAACATGATAAAATATGAGCGCTCAAAATGTCATTGAAGTCATTTCAGAAAAATACAAAATAAAAAAGCACGGGCCTCCTCATGGTTTTCTGTGATTATAGGATTATACGAGATCATTAAGTCTCTCTTCTGGAGAGGAACAGAATCAAAGTACGCTCTTCAGGAACTCCATATTAGGACTTAGGACCTTTGCTCACAGCCAAACCAATAAGACCAGCCAATCCCGCCACACCTAAACCGATACCGCCGACGATCGCCATGCCAACTAAACCATCTGAAAAAGAATACAACAAAAAAAAAGAGCTGAGATTAAATCACTATTGTCTTTATATTTACGCATTTAGCTTTTATCCAAAGCGAGTTACAGTGCATTCAGACTATTGATTTTTACCTTTAAATTTGTTTACATGCACATCAAATTATCTGCAAGTATGACAGTATAATCTTATTCAAGACTATAATTTGATAAGGACTCATATCTCGCCTTTAAAAATGCCTGATAACATCATAACGTCATAAAATGGAGGTAATCTGGCAACCGCCAAAAAGCACATGCAGTCATGTGCTGGTATCTCAGCAACAAAACAAGAGAGAGTGAATGGAAGTTTGCAGCAAGGACTGGTAGGAGAAAGATGTGAATATTGTTTAGAATATTGAAATACCACAAACTGTGTGCAATCCTTGAGAATGTGATGAAAACAGTTGCAGTGCATGTTGCTGTCAAACTGGGATATATTGTGGAGCATGCACATCAATTTCCTTTTAAGTGGATTTTCTGATTAAGGTACATGCAACAAATTTCTGATTAAAACACGTATATTCCAGGGATGGGAATCGGAATTTGAGGAATCCGATAATGGTCTTAAAAAAAAAAGACAGCAATAGGATTGTGGCATTTACATGTCTGAATACCAACTGCTAAATTCTGATTAACATCGGAATATTAATATGAACGTAAAAGCAGTCACCACCTCACGCTTTTCCTCATTGTAAATGGATCTTGAAAAACTCCTTTTTTCTAATATGCTGATTTGGTGCTCAAGAAACATTTCTTATTATGATTTATGTAGTAAACTGGACTTCTGCTTTAACATAACAAATGGTGACCGTATTACATTATTATAATAGCATAAATGTAAATATATATTTAGCAATGTTAAAGTCTTTATTTTCACTTTTGAGCATTTTGATGAGTCCTAGCTGAATAAAAGAATTTATTTCTTTAAAAACTTAAAGTAACACTGACCCCAAAGTATCTTTTATCTCACCTTTTCTTAGTGCACTGTTGATGAGTTTCTCCAGTTCCAGGGCCTGTTTATTATCTGGTTCAGTCTTCAGCAGAGTACGAATGTACTTCAGTGCTCTCTCATACTCCTGATAGAAGAACAAAAAGTTTGTTGTAGGGAGGTAAAGAGAGCAAAACAAAGAGAGAGATTAAATGGAAACTAATTCAATGTAATCCAAGTATGTCCAAGCCAAGTTCATACTGTATTTTTTTTTTATCAAATAATTGCAGCATTGGTGAGCATGAGAGAACTCACTGACCCAAAACTTTTGAAAGGTAGTGTATTTCAATTATGCATTTCCCTTGATTTTTGGGTAAAATTTAACTTGGACATGTACTTGACAGGTTTGAGAGATTCACTTTTTTACGTTTACT
Organism: Carassius gibelio; assembly: GCF_023724105.1. Lineage (NCBI taxonomy): Eukaryota > Metazoa > Chordata > Actinopteri > Cypriniformes > Cyprinidae > Carassius > Carassius gibelio. The sequence continues at coordinate 31,374,611 of NC_068377.1, read as the reverse complement.
TCATCTGATATTTGTATTGAACCGTTTACACATTACACCATATGGTGACGTGACAATAAAGTTCTTTATTTGATCTGATTTAGAAATGATGCAGTAAACTACAGTGTAGCAGTGCTTCCAGGAACAGAGTTGAGAAACACTGATTTAACTAGATGCCAGAGATGTCTTCGTGCAAAGATATGTGATATAAATAACATTTATTAGCATTGACAAGATCATCACATACCAAAAAAAGGAAAAGGGTAACCCACCTTAAGTCTGTAGTTTGCAACAGCAAGGTAGAAAAGAAAATCTCTCTGATCATCTTTTTTGCTCGTAGAAACCAGTTCTAGTAAAAGAAACCTGGATTACTTTTTAAATAATTTAAAATCAAGAATAGGTAGTTACCGCTGGAGCTCAAGCAGGTCGTGACTAACCAAAAACACTGACCTTCCAGCAGCTGAATGCCTTTCACAATGTCATTGGAGTACTTGCTTCTGATCAAACACCAGGCATACTCAAATGTGGTTTCCCTGCAAACGGGTCCTTTCACCAGCTCAGCGTTATACTTCTTCTCAAATCTCTAAAAGACAAAAAGTCATGGATAGATAAGAATCAAATGCACTCAGTGGATGGATGATGCTACGGTCATGTGCTCCCCCTGGCCGACTGTCTCTGACAACCTTTTACAGCATGAATTTGCAAAGCAGAAAAACGTCTGATTACATTTAAAATAGTAGGTGAGATGATAAAATAACAATAATACGCTGATAAATGTATTGTGCATGTATATCCCGCGGTATAATAGTAGGTCTACTCTTATATAAGTCTATCTATGCGTAGCAACATGTCATGATGAATGTTGTTGTTTTGACTTTTGGTGAAACTCCTGATTAAAACCCGATTTCGGTAATTTCATCAAATACAAGCTTGTCATCAAGACTAAACTGATGTCATTTTGGATTTACAGCCATGAAAGTAAAGAATAAAATATTTTACCTTTAGATCTTCAGGTGCCACTAGTTCTGACACAACCGCCTCCATGTTCGCGGAAAACCCAACGCCAGCGCGTTCACGAGATTTTCAAATTAAAAGTCCGTGATTATGACGTTCTTAAATGCAAGTGTTCCAGTCGAAGCGCTAATATCTTCCCAAGAGCAAAGCAGCAGATTTTCTTCTTTTTTAATAAACATCCCTTACATACTATTACAATTACTTTAAGGTTATCATCCATGGTATGAACGCAAGGGCGTAGTAAATTTTAGGCAATTTTTGCAAAATTGCAACACATGCAAAGTTCGTTGATAACATTATTGTAACAAAGTAATAGTCTAGTTAACAATTACTTGTTTAAATGGGATATACAATGTATTTGTTGTCCTTTAGGCACTTATAGGCTATAGGCTATACAAATCTTTCGACAGGGGTCAGTATCTTCACGCTCCTCTAAAAGCAACGCGACACTTTGGTCACGTGGTCTGACCGAGTAGGACAGCCATCTTCCCTAAAACACAAACAACAAGAGCGTACTAGACATCAACACGCACCGACCATTGGAGAGGGAGAGAGAGAGCAAACCAACAGTAAACACGGAGCACGATTCTCGAGGAGGAGCACGGAACACAAACAACTGCACATGAATCCAAAGTGAAGATCGTCGAGTTTGACGGGGTGACTGGACAGTAAAATCGCATCGACAGCTCCAGAAATACGGTCAGCAACTGTGTACCTCTCTCTCCTTGAATGTCTGAGGCGTTAATGGCAGATGGGTGTTGCGTTAAGTTTCATGCTAACTTGAAAGGGGAAGGGCAGTGGAACAGCAAATGCATATTAGTGCATATGAAACGTTAAGTGGCCAGCGTTTGGGTGTGCGGGAATAAATGGCGCTGTTTTAAGCTGTGAGGTTTTTTTGTGTTTGGTAAGGCAGCTGTGGCCGTTGGTTGAAGGCCACGGGAAGCAGCGGAGTGGAGTTTGGAGGGGCGCCGCGTGGGCAGGGAGGGGGGTGTGCAGGCAGGGCACACACATGCACACGCACACCCCCTCCTTGCGAATGCGACGCCCCTCAAACCTCCTCCAATCAGTTGTGAAACGACACCAGAAGTGGTCATTTTCATTTTACGCGAGAAGTATTAAACACCGACATCTCGCATGTCTTACAAAATAACGTTAGCCCTTTTTTCTGGGCGTATGTTTGCGTTGAGCGCGAGGAAACTATATTTCTGGCCTAATGGCGAGTAGTTAGTTAGTAGTTACGTCCCATCCGTGAACGACTCGTTGTTTTGAGTCGGATCTTTTCAGTGATTCGATTGAACTCACTAACCGGACCGAATCCGTCTGAAAGGTTGTCGAGTCATCAGCTCGCTGACTCTTTGGATCGAGATCAGTCAGATTCGCAATGAGTCGAGAATCATGAGCATTTGGAGTGAATCGAGGACTTCACTTGAGACGAAAAGTAAGTTATTCCACAGGATTAGTTCACTCCAAAATGACCATTTCCTGATAATTTACTCTCCCCCACGTCATTCAAGATATTCGTGCATTTTTTTCTTCAGTATAAAAGAAATTTGGCATTCCAGGATTTTTCTCCATTTAATGGACTTCAATGGGGATCAATGGGTTGAAGGTCCAAACTGCAGATTCAGTGCAGCTTCAAAGGGCTCTGCGCTATCCTAGCCAAGGAATAAGGGTCTTATCTAGCGAAACCATCAGTCTTTTTCTAAATTAAAAATATATATACTTTTTAACCACAAATGCTCATCTTGCACTAGCTCTGTGATGCACGTCCATGACTTCACACATTACGCAATCACATTGGATAGGTCAGGCATTTTCCTAGATGAAGACCTTTCTAAGGTTTCAAAAAATGTAAATGCATTCAGGATATGCAAACGAACTGACCATTTTAAGACAAAGACATAAATTTGTGCCAGTCAACTATGCTGGGCGAGATATATATATATATATATATATATATATATATATATATATATATATATATATATATATATATATATATTAGTTATTGTCAATTTTTACGATATTCAATATATATCTCAATATGTTTGCATTTAAATAATAAAAAAAAACTAGACTAAGTGATCACTTATTGGTTTTTAAATGAACACATTTGTTCTGTCAACTTTTTGCAATTCCCAATTTACACTGTGCATTTGGGGGTACCAACATAAAAAATAAACTGGGATATGTATTTATTTATTTATTTATTTTACAAGTTTTTAGCTAAGAACACAAGTTTGTCTGTCTACTGTCTCTGGTTTAAGAGAAGTTCTGTGGCATAAAACTAAGTTCCCATTGGCACTAAAAACCCTCTCAGATGGGGAGCTATGTGCTGTAGCACATATCTGTCTATATTATGAAAACTGGTAAAACAAATGAAACAAATGAAAAATATGATAACAGTGAAATTCCTAATAGTAATTCCACATTGCCATAGCCCAAGTTTCTCTATTATACAACAGCAATTGAGTTAGTGCTTTTATACATTGCTTTTATACAATGACCACAATCGCAAACAAAACAGTCGAGATCTCATGATGGAACGCAGACCGGCTGAATTATGCTTTCATTTAGATCACTAAACTCTAGCTTGTTTGTTTTTCAGATCATAAGCAATACACCAGTAAAAAAAATTATCCATGTAACAGCGAAGCTCTGATTTGGGGATTTGAACTCTTGAAATCTGGCAACCGCCCTCATGAGAGCTCACATAGTAGAGGAGTGTAGAGCAGTTTGCAATAGCATGTTCTGTTTTTGGACGTTCGGCGCATTACAGGTCCTTCTAAAAAAAATTTGCGTATTGTGATAACAGTTCATTATTTTCCATAATGTAATGATAAAAATTAAACTTTCATATATTTTAGATTCATTGCACACCAACTGAAATATTTCAGGTCTTTTATTGTTTTAATACTGATGATTTTGGCATACAGCTCATGAAAACCCAAAATTCCTATCTCAAAAAATTAGCATATCATGAAAAGATTCTCTAAACGAGCTATTAACCAACTAATTAACTCTAAACACCTGCAAAAGATTCCTAAGGCTTTTAAAAACTCCCAGCCTGGTTCATTACTCAAAACCGCAATCATGGGTAAGACTGCTTACCAGAAGGCCATCATTGACACCCTCAAGCAAGAGGGTAAGACACAGAAATAAATTTCTGAATGAATAGGCTGTTCCCAGAGTGCTGCATCAAGGCACCTCAGTGGGAAGTCTGTGGGAAGGAAAAAGTGTGGCAAAAAACGCTGCACAACAAGAAGAGGTGACCGGACCCTGAGGAAGATTGTGGAGAAGGACCGATTCCAGACCTTGGGGGACCTGTGGAAGCAGTGGACTGAGTCTGGAGTAGAAACATCCAGAGCCACCGTGCACAGGCGTGTGCAGGAAATGGGCTACAGAGAAGCAGCACTGGACTGTTGCTCAGTGGTCCAAAGTACTTTTTTCGGATGAAAGCAAATTTTGCATGTCATTCAGAAATCAAGGTGCCAGAGTCTGGAGGAAGACTGGGGAGAAGGAAATGCCAAAATGCCTGAAGTCCAGTGTCAAGTACCCAAAGTCAGTGATGGTCTGGGGTGCCATGTCAGCTGCTGGTGTTGGTCCACTGTGTTTTATCAAGGGCAGGGTCAATGCAGCTAGCTATCAGGAGATTTTGGAGCACTTCATGCTTCCATCTGCTGAAAAGCTTTATGGAGATGAAGATTTCGTTTTTCATCTCGACCTGGCACCTGCTCACAGTGCCAAAACCACTGGTAAATGGTTTAATTACCATGGTATTACTGTGCCCAATTGGCCTGCCAACTCTCCTGACCTGAACCCCATAGAGAATCTGTGGGATATTGTGAAGAGAAAGTTGAGAGACGCAAGACCCAACACTCTGAATGAGCTTAAGGTCACTATCGAAGCATCCTGGGCCTCCATAACACCTCAGCAGTGCCACAGGCTGATTGCCTCCATGCCACGCCGCATTGAAGCAGTCATTTGTGTAAAAGGATTCCCGACCAAGTATTGAGTGCATAACTGAACATAATTATTTGAAGGTTGACTTTTTTGTATTAAAAACACTTTTCTTTTATTGGTCGGATGAAATATGCTAATTTTTTGAGATAGGAATTTGGGGTTTTCATGAGCTGTATGCCAAAATCATCAGTATTAAAACAATAAAAGACCTGAAATATTTCAGTTGGTGTGCAATGAATCCAAAAAATATATGAAAGTTTAATTTTTTTCATTACATTATGGAAAATAATGAACTGTTATCACAATATGCTAATTTTTTGAGAAGGACCTGTATTTTGGGAAAGTATGCTTGAATTTGAAATATTCGATATTCACAATATTGTAAAATTTCAAATTGTCGTCAAAATTATTGCGATATTTTCGTTTATATTCAATATATCTCCCAGCCGTACAGTCAACATATAACAACTTTTGAACGGCGCTCCTTTTCCACACTTGTAAACACTGGATCGTGTACTTCTGCCACACGTGGCCTTTCCTCGGGCTGCACAATTAATTTACATTAAATCGCAAAGGCAAAAGCTGCGATTGGAATGCATATCTGTTAGTGATGCTTGGTTATGTGATCAGTAGTCACACATTCATGACCGCTTTCATTGGTCAAGGCCCACCCATGAGGCCGTTTGACCGACATGTCAAACAAACAATCACAGATCGATTTGGTAAGGATCACGCTTTGGGGTGTGGAAATGTCGCCACAATAACAGACACGAAAACTTTAAATGTGCCCCTCAGAAGAAATCATGAAAACTCTATAGCGGTTGCTGAATAAACAGAAGATTTAACTGCTTTCATTGATTCAACTTGACTAAAAAACACACAACTGTGACAATATATGGTTTATCTGTGTCCAATCCTATTTAAAAGTTTTATTATAATAATAAAGTATATGATAGTGCAATGCTAATCAGCATAACTTTAATCACTGCTTAGAATACTGTGAAATATGTTGCTTGCCTTATTCTGTGTAAGAAGCCACATAATCTCACAGAAGGATTTCTCAAACACTCGACTAATGATTGTTACAAATAAAACATGCTGGAAATATATTTATGAGCATTTCAAATCAAGAAGTGTCAGTTAATGCAGTATTCATGTATGTGCAAATTGTATTTCATTTGTTATAGACTTTATGACTGCAACAAACTGAACGGCGTTGAAATGACCGTAAAAACACCCTTATTAGTTGATCTTACAAGTTAATATCCTTAAAAATAAAATAAATATGCTTTTGTGATTTATGTAGTTTTATAAGTGCATTCAGTGCATGAAAATATGTCAGGGATCGTCTTGTCCTTTCAGACTTGAGCAATTCGCTGTTATTTGGCAGCTTGTTCACATGGACGTTGCAAATGCTTTAGTTCCATGATGAATTATGACTTTTCTCATGCATACTGGTGTATTTCTAATTGCATTTGAAGTTACAGGTGTCTTTCTTGACATGAAATATATTCTCATATTGTACTTTATGTCAAAGAGCCTAACTCCCCCAGTCAATTCTGTTTATTCTCAAGGGTTTGTTCTGTTGCTTAGATATTTCTGTTGCTATGACATCTATGGGTGCTGTTAAACCCCTGGGATGTTTATTTTCCATCTCCATGTTGTCCTGATTGCAATAACTATTTTAGTTGTGCAGTGTCAATAATTTAGAAAGATTTTTGCCTAAATCTACCTGCAAAGGAAGTTACGCACACTTCCCCTTTCCAAAAGTGTTTTGGTAAACTTTGCCACAAATGAACATATGTTACTATATGTTTCCTAAGGCATGGTTTGTTTGTGGCCCGTTTCTTAAAGAAAATATCTCTCAGAATATTATAAAAATGGAGAGATATTATTTTCATGTACCCTTGGTCTTTAAGTTGATATGATACTATCACAGGAGCATGTAGGGCAGTGGGCACTGTAGGGTTACTATAGTTAACTAAAGCTAGAACTAAAAACTATCAAAACATTTTGTTCATTGAAACAAAGCTAAAAAAAAAACAATCAATAAAAAGCTAAATGGTAGTATTTAAACAAAAAGGTAGGCACATAACAAAATTACTAAAAATATAACTACAATTAGAATGAAAATTGAAAATATAAAAGCTAATTCAGAATATTAATTACATCTATAATGGGGTATAGTTGATATATGTCACTTCAATGTCACTTCACTTTTTTTATATAATACTGAAGTAACACTAGTGCACTGTCCTCTTTTCTCTGTTTTAATGGCTTCAGTTATAGCCTGTGTTCATTTCTTCTCTTCTCCTGCAGATAAAGGAGGGAGAGGGATTGTCGGCGTGAGGACGGGGACACCAGCTGGGACCTGGTCCACACAGCATTGCCAGTACAACAAAAAAAGTTTTAAAATCACACACGCATAGAGATAGAAAGAAGCTTATTGGGTTCATATCTGCTTCTGGCAGCTGTATTATCAACAAGTTAGATTCTTTTTATTTTTCTTTTTGTCTGTTCGTCTATTTTGTTTGTTTCTTGTAGTCGATCGACTTTAGACATCAGTATCAAAGCTCTGCAGTTTTTGCAGTCCAACAGGTATTACTCATTTTAGGCGGGCTTGATTATTATTATTATTTTTATTTTCATTGGCTGTGAACAAGAGAGCTCTTACCGGGTCTGAACTTTTGTGTTTTTGCTCTCCTGCACACATACCCTGAATAAGGCAGCTATAACCCTAGTCTCTCTTGAGTTGGCTTCTTTGAAACACACACACACACACACACACACAACCTTTCAGCTCTCTCACTCAGACCTGGTCCAGCCTAGTCTTGCCTGCGCCACTCCCCTGGACAGGGTAAGAATAACATATTGCTTGTATTGATATGTCTGTCAATCGTGTGTGCATTACACTGCAGTGTAATAAAAGAATCTGTGTGTACTTATGAACAGAAGTATTGCGGCATATTTCAGTGTGTTGCATACTCACGCTCAGGTATTTTTGTTTGTAGACTTTCATCTCTGAGAAGGAAGGAAGAATATGACTGCTGAAACACTTAACTTTGGCCCAGAATGGTAAAATCCCTTCTTTTCTATTTCTGTGTCTCCTTCACTTGTTGCCAGATCTTCCTTCCTTTTCTTTCTTCCAATTTTCTTGTACATTTGTTTTTCATTGCTTCTTTTTCTATTCCATTTTTTTTTATCACTGTTGGAGAAATGAAATGCAATCAGTAATGTTATTACCTCACTATATTTTCTGGTAATAAGCTACTTTAGGCAAAGTGACAAAAGGCTATTTTGTTACTTTTTGCCATGGATTACATGTACAGGTCATAATCAAGGACTCTCATAGAAGGTCTTGGCCATCACACACTAGCGTTCAGAAGTTTGGTGGTCTTTTTTTTTATGGAAGCAATGCTTTTATTCAACAAGGATGCATTAAATTGATCAAAAGTTAAATCAAATGTTTAAATGTTTTTTAAATAAATGCTGTTATTTTTTTTCCAGATATACATTTAAAAAATTACCATTTCCTCAAAAAACGAAAAAAAAAAAAAAAAAATCTTAACGAACCCCTTACCATGCTACGAGCTACTCAATTTAAAGTATTTTCCTCAGCACTGCTCTTTACTTTCCCCATGTATTTGCTAGGCTTTCTCTCTCTAGTCATTCCCTTCTTTCCAACCCCCTTCTCTCTCTGTATCTCCTCTTGGCACATACAAAATGATTATGCAGCAATTAAACCATTAGGCGTGGTCCTGTGCTGAACTGAGGCTCTTCTGTGCATAGTTGGTCCCCGGCCAACAGAAGTGAATTCCTGGGTTTGACATGTACAATGCAGGGGTGGTATGCTTCCTCAAAGCTTTCTTCATCAAATTATCTCCGTGGGGTAGTATTTATGTAAAGTTTACAAAGCCACCCACAGCTCTGAAACCCCTTCCCACCAACAAGGTGCCTCAGCCTGTGCATTTTTACATGTTTCCACTGCTGAAAAGTGCTTTCAGTCTGGAAAAACAACATTGCATTGGCCCCTAAAAGCTGCTGGACTTGAATCAGGAACTGCTGACGTCAAATGCTGGGGGCGAGATAATGTCAGCACCAAGTAGATTCGTCAGAACAACAAAAACTCAGGCGATTCTGACACAAAACAAAACCAGATTGCTTCCATTTCAATCAGCAGAGCTATTTACAGTGTAAGCACAGTTCTTGTATATGGTATCTGACACAGCAACTCCAGCCCCTTGATTTGCTGTTACCTTTGATCAATTGAATGCATCCTTGCTGAATAAAAGTATTAATTTCTTAAAATAAAAATCTGTCACAATTTTTTTTTAAAGGTAGTGTAGTTGTAAATTAAGTGATATGGATTTTTTGGGCATAACTTCTAGCTTTTTTTTTTTTTTTAGTTCTTAAGGGTGTTTCCTCTGCCCAAGCATCAGTATAAGCTTCAGCATCATTTTCTTGGAAAAGGGAAGTCCTAAATAAAGCAGGATGTAGAGATGGTAGACAGGATTTGAGTATTTCTCAATGAAGCTTCCACGTTGTTGCTCCTCAATGATTTTTTTTCTCTCTCTCAGGCTCCGTGCACTTTCCAGTGGAGGCAATGTGTCTTCCCCTCCTGCCTCTCCTGCTATGCCAAAGTACAAGTTGGCCGAATACCGTTATGGGCGAGAGGAGATGCTAGCACTTTATGTCAAGGACAACAAGGTGGGAAAATGCCTTAAAACAATCCTGGGTTGTGTTGGCCTATTATAAATGTAGGTGATATCCCAGCATTCAGTTTGCAATGATTGTACCTGCATCTTTACCTCTTGACATAAGAGTGATTGTTTATTAAACGTATTTTATTTTAAATGTATTTAGCCAGGTGATCTGCCAATAAAGGCATCAGTTGTTCACGTCTACTTGGGCGATTTCAATCAGCTAACAGCTGTTAGATAATAATTAAATTATTTCTATAAATCAAGTTTTTATAAGGAGAATGTTGTCTTCATCTGAATTGCTGGTGGTACATTGTTCTACATTTCTGGTCGGTTGCCCTGGTCTTTATATATTGGTATCTACATCGGCCGCTGGGAAAACTTATATTGGTCAGTCAGTTTTATAAAAAGTATTTGTAATAACCCTTATGTTGCTCCAAACAAGTTTTTGTTCTGTGGAACGCCATTCTGAATTATCATTTGTCTATGCATTTTTCCATACAATGGAAGTGGTAACGATACATACATATATAGAATTAAAGTATAGACTTTAGGTAAGTTTTTGTTACAAAACTTGCAACTCCCAAAAATGTAAGCCACATGACAGCAGTGTTGTGGACAAATGTGGAAGTAGCTTCGCGACAAACGTCAACTAGAAAGAGATGCCGAACTTGCTTGTGTTTTACTTGACAGGTGAGTTGTTTTGATTCGTATCTTTACAGAAAACATATGCTATTATATAATGATCAACAAGATTAGTATTATGGTGCATACACGCCTAACGTGGGGCATTGCGTCTCTAGATCCGCGCGAGGACGCGTCTGATCCATAGTCTGATCGCGTCTTTGCATTGACTTTTGAATGTAATTTACTCGCGCAAATCATTGAACTCGCGTTAAATCCATGAATTATCTTTCCGTCTGATTGATGGCCGTCAGCAGTTGGGTAGAAAACAACAAATCCCATCATTCCACGCTCCTTTTAAGTGTAATCAAACCACGCGATTGTTATTGTTTTGATAGTGCGCCCTCTAGTGGCAGGTCCTACAACCTGTACCTTTAAATGGAAGAGGGCAGACTGGAAATACTGCTAAATAACTTGTTTTTGTTGTTGTTAATTCCAAAGAACGAACAAGAGTATTTTGAGTGACATTGGGTCATTGAGTTGATCTCTTTACTTTTGTAAACGTAATTTGCTTTATATGATAAAATTATTAGATACTCGGGACAGTTGATCTTTCTGTGTGTTTGTAAATGTCACTCTATAAGTGTTTCATGGACACAGTGATTGTGGAGGGATCTTTTGCAGGTCCCTTTAATGGATGTCTTTTGTGGCATTCACATGGCCTGAGATTTAACACGCAATATGCGTCTAGTACATGTTTCCACTGGTCGACTTTAAAATGCAAAACATTTCTTACCAGTACTGACACAAATCATAAAGGTTTCCACGGGCAACGGCAGCTCCAGAGCTCTGTTGCAACAAAAATAGACTGCAGAAACTGTGCCTTAAGATAATAATTTACCATGTTTTTTTTATTGCAGAAGAAATATTCAGTATGCACTTATCAAGCATGGATATTTGTTGTAATTACACTTTTAGTGTTTGAAAAGCGTTTTCAAGAAATCCAGGCACTCCAGAGTCTCTGCGTTGGACTGGTATTGTGAAAAAATACTAATCTAAAACGGCTTTTAAAAGTGAACCTTGAAATGTTTAGATTTTTCTCTTATTTTGGAAAGTTGATTTGACTATGTCTAAAGGTTGGCTAGTTAGTGTCCGTTATAGGAAGCTATGTCAGCATTGCGCAAACTTAACCCTTGAATAGTCACAGTTCCTTATAGGGCAGAAACACTTATGATGCTGTGCCCTTATAAGGGCACAAAATGCCTTTTGGACATACAAAAAAATGTGCTGTACAAAATATTTCAGAAGAATGTTGATGGGTTAAACCTGACTCAGGTCAGCACAGTCCAGATTTTTTGTACATTTCAAATGTTTTTCTTTCCAGACGTAATTTTTCAGATTTTTTTGAATCCAACAATTGCCAGAGAAGAGTGAGTCATAGTCTTGTGTGTGTTTTCAGGTCCCTGAAGAAATGCAGGATAAAGAGTTTGCTGCTATTCTGCAGGATGAGCCTCAACAGCCACTGGCACTGTTGGCTCTCACTGAAGAGGAGCAGGTGAGAGGCACACACTTAGCGTCTGGCATTTTGAGCTTGTTGCTGATTAGACATGCATCACACACACACTATCCTGTGAAAGAGGTGGGGCGAGCACATTTTTTAGAAACCGTAAACACTCCCTTATATGAAAAATGCCTTCGGCACTACAATGATTTTATCTCCACAGATTTTGTGGTTTTTGGTGTGGTCATGTTTTCATGTGTGTTCTCTCTTTGCAGAGGAACTTCTCCATGTCTGTCAACAGTGTGGCTGTGCTGAGGCTTATGGGTAAGGGGGGTGGGGCCGTCCCGGCCGGGGTGAACCGAGGAAGAGGCAGCGTGAGAGGCGGTCGAGGCAAGTTGATCTAGTTATGTGTACATGCATTTAAATTATTCATGTATTGGCGGAGATGCTGAAGTTTATGTCATGCTGTGTGTTTAGGTCGAGGAAGAGGAGGAGAGATCGGATTCTACCAAAGAAGCAGTGAGGAAGTAGAGGGCGGTTTTGGTCGTAGCGTTCGAGAGGTGCATCGCAGTCAGAGCTGGGATGACAGGTAGTCTCAATTATTGAATATTATTTAGTCTAAATTGCATGTTTACGTTACCTCTTGTTGTTTATTTTAAGTAATTTTTAAAAAGTAATTCTATGAAATTATATTATTATCGCAGTTTGTTGCATTAGCTCGTCGCAACGAGTATAAAAATCCTTTCATCAGCATACAATCTAGATTCAGATTGCTGTTATAAAGCATCTTGATAAGCCTCTACCTCTTTTCATTCTGCAGAGGTGAAAGACGTTTTGAGAAACCTCTGCGGAGAGAAGCTGTGCGCCTGGGTTTCGAGGAGGGGGTTCCAGGTGGCAGAAAGGAGTTCATGCGCTCTGATAGTGACAACTGGCGCATACTGAGAGAGGAACAGGAGGAGGAGGACGCAGGAGAGACTGGTGTCAGCTGGAGACTCACCGGTTCACGAAAAGATGGTAACTGTACACGTTTACATTTGCCATTTAAAAGGAACAGTTTGACCAAACATAAAAAAATAAATAATAATAATGTAATAATATTTCACAATTTTACTGAGCTTAAACTTTTGAATGGTAGTGTATAAACTTGTGCCACTTCTTCCTAGATGGTGGTCCTCGCTCAGCTGGTTGGCGGGAGCATTCTGGTCCAGGTGAAGTTCGCCGCAGGAAGTTTGACTTCGACTTCCGGGATGGAGGGATTGAGGGAGGCAGAAGGAGAGCAGGCAGCGAAGGAGCAGAGGATGAGAGAGATGGTCTGCCAGAGTGGTGCACAGATGAGGAAGATGGAGAAATGGGAACCTTTGATTCTTCTGGAGCGTTTATGTCTATTAAGGTGAGACCATACGATCAAGTCTCTAATGACTTCTTATCTATGGTTTTCTGTTCTTCACTTTTTCCCCTCTTCTGTTATCTTAGAAGGGCCTGAAAGACCCCATTCCAGAAGAGGAGTTTGAGTTCCAGGGGTTGGAGGATGAAGAGGAGGACAGTGTTTATCAAGAGAAGAAAAATGAGTCTGGAGCTGAAATAAGCGAGAAAGGTGGGAACGCTGTACAGTTGAATAAATGTGATTCTTAAATCACAGTTCTTGCAAAAAAGTATACGATTGCTTAATGTGAGGAACAGACTGAATAATTTTTTTGTACACAGATACACTTTAAACACTGCTGTGAAATTGGATTGTGGAGTTTTTAAAAAATTGTGCATTTAATTGAAATATGATTTTAAATAGATGTATTTTTAAAGATATCTGTGTTCCATTGATTTCATCACTCACTCTCTCTCTCTCTCTCTCTTCTCTTTCTACAGATGTGACTGATTCTGCTCCAGTGTCTGAAACTGAAGTGAAACCAGGTTCTCCTTCCCCTCCTCCTCCTCCTCTCCCTCCTGTCCCTCCAACTCTTCCACCTCCTGTCACTGAGGCTGTGCCCTCTGTTGCCCCCTCTGGCCTGGAGAAATTTCAGCCTGCCCCCTCCATTCCCAACAAACTACCAAGTGAAGGTAAAAGGGTGTTTTCCCCCTTTTTTTTCTTCTTCTTGTAGCTGTATAGATGCATGATGCTTCACTTGTGTACTGTCTTCTTTTTGTAGTGTTATTAGAGGCCATGTTAGATTTGAGCCCCAGTGCCTCCTCCAGTCTGCCTTCATCGCCTCCCTCTTTGTCCTCTGCTGCTACTGACCTCCCACCACCGGGGGGTGATATTGAGGACGATGAGGGCATGAAGCACCTGCAACAGGTACCACAGAAAACAAGTTCTGAGAGTAACCATATCTCACTGATTATCGGATATATATATTAATATTAACATTGACTGAATTGATTATATTATTAAATGCTCAGTCTTCACCGACCTGTTGAGGTCATTGTTAAACATTTCACAGTTGTGAGGGTTAGCCAATCACAACAAGGTTATTTATATAGAGGTGTCTTAAATATACAAGAGCAAAAACCATTTGCTTAATTCTTAGAGAAGAGGGTAGGGAACTGATCCTGTAAAATTCAACTATTTATATTTTTTGTTATAATTTATTTCTAATCAATTATCTTCTGTGCTAGAAACCTGGATTAACATTTATAAATAGACTCAATCTAAACTGACAAATTTTATATTTTCTATTATAATTCATAATGTTTTTGTTTCAGAAACAAAATTCTAACTTAAACTAAATTATGACTAAATTATTATTTATGCTTTTTATTAGAATTATTTATAATGCATGTTTTTATGCTAGAAAGGTAGATTCACATTATAAATGCCCCAGTTATAGTTAATAAAATGCTATAAAAAGTGTAGAATTCCTCTTTAAATAAATTGCATTGTTTGTAGCGCACTTTCATTCTTTTAGCGGAAGCAAGTTTTTGAAGGTGATTTATGTGTGTAGGAGGCAGAGAAGATGGTGGCAGCACTCCAGGACACATCTCTAGAGGAAGAGTGTTTCACCCAGACTCTTCAGGAGGGCAGAAACACAGCCTCTGCTCTTCCTCTTTCCCATGACTCTGCCATGAAATGGTTTTACAAAGACCCGCAAGGAGAGATACAGGGTACGCTTGCATTCTCTCATAGGAGGTCAACTCATGCATATGGAGCAGTGTTTTGAGTATAGTCCATTAATACCGTCTCTTTTTCTTGTCTTTTGTCTGTTCTCTCTCTATCTCAGGACCTTTCAGTACAGTGGAGATGTGTGAATGGTTTCAGGCGGGGTATTTCGACATGAACCTGCTTGTTAAACGTGGTTGTGATGAGGGATTTCAGCCACTGGGGGATGTCATTAAGATGTGGGGGCGTGTGCCTTTCGCCCCTGGACCCTCCCCTCCGCCCCTCTTGGTGAGGAATCAAGCCCACCCTCGCCCTCACCCACCCCAGGGGGCAACCGTGAGTCTCAGGGTGGAAGAGTCAATGTCTGGGTGTTATTTTCAATTGGGTTATTTGCATTCTGGGGAGT
Source organism: Carassius gibelio (assembly GCF_023724105.1). Classification (NCBI taxonomy): domain Eukaryota; kingdom Metazoa; phylum Chordata; class Actinopteri; order Cypriniformes; family Cyprinidae; genus Carassius; species Carassius gibelio. The sequence continues at coordinate 31,359,333 of NC_068377.1, read as the reverse complement.
TTTTCCGTCTGCTAATTTTTATTTTAATTCCGTAAGCTTGTTTGTAAATGTGTTTATCTCTACGTATGTTTGTCTAAATTAGCATATTTGTTCACTCCTGAATTTGTGCAGGGTGGCTTAAAATATTAAAGTATTCAAGTATCACTTTCCAAAATATAAAACTATAAATATATTTTGTAATTAGCGAAACAAAACAAAATTTTAGTGTTTGTGTAGGTCCTACATTTTTATTATACTTCTGCTCAAATAATAGCTATGGTTTAATGTTTGAAAGCAAAGAAATTAGAACAGCCATTTTTCCTTTTATCTGTTAAAATAAAATTACAACCCAATTCCAGAAAAGTTGGCAAGTTTGCCAGTGAAAACATAAAAAAAATTTTTTTTACTTCAGTTAATAAGGTTAAAGAGAATGAACAAATACCATTCTTGATTTTGTGGCATTTTGCAAAACATGGCATTCATCATACTGATTTTCAAAGTAAGTACCATTTAAAAAAAAAAAACTCTTAAACCACACTAGATTTTTTTTTTGATGTGTTAAAACCGGTACTTAATCACTAAATATGAATAATATAATAAATATTATCTTTCATTTGTTTAGTTATATTGGTGTTTTTACAACTGAAATGTAATTTCCTGAAGCATGCGAATACTGTTTCCAAATGTGCTCATGCATCTCTCTCTCTCTCTCTCTCTCTCTCTCTCTCTCTCTCTCTCTCTCTCTCTCTCTCTCTCTCTCTCTCTCTCTCTCTCTCTCTCTCTCTCTCTCTCTCTCTCTCTCTCTCTCTCTCTCTCTCTCTCTCTCTCTCTCATTAAAACATGTATTTGATCTTTCTGTCATGGGTTAATGTGTAACTGCCCTCTCTGTGTCTTTCAGGGTAATATGGATCAGGAGCGGCTGAAGAAACAGCAGGAATTAGCTGCTGCCAAGGCTCTTTACCAGCAGCAACAGCAGCTGTTCCAGCTCATCAACAGGTGAGTTCATGTTTGTGTGTCTTTTTACAGTGTCACGGAGTACATCTTGTGTATTTAATACTGTTACAAACTTTTTTTTTTCTCTCCATGTAGGTGTGGAGAGCAGGGTATGATGCCTTCGTTAAACAGGTCGATGTCAGTGCCAGATACAGGGTCCATGTGGGACATGCATACCTCAGCCTCACAGCCCGCAGGTACACACAGAGGAACACATTCAAAGAACAACTTGCCCTCACACTCACATCTGAAAATAAATGAAGTTTCTCCCTCTTTTCCTTGAGCAGGCGGTGAGGCCAGTCTATGGGACTTAATGAATTCTTCAACTCAGGGTCCAATTCTAGAACAGCTTCAGAAGGTGAGAGTTACCTCTGATGGCCTCTCCTGGTGATCTGAGGAAATGCTCTGGACTCAGACTCCTGTTCTCATTGCACTGCATTCTATTGTCTTTCAGCTACATGAGAGGAGAGAAGCTGAACTCAGGGCCAAGCGTGAGGATGAGGAGAGAAAACGGAGGGATGAGAAAAGACGAGAAGAGCAGAAAAGGAGAGAGGAGGAGGAGATTTACAGGCGCAAACAGGTTTAAGAGCCTTGAATCATGAATTTGAGACCATCATAATAATCTTCTGAAAATTCACCTGCCAGCATAGGAATAAATCTCTTTCTCTCTCTCACACACACACACACACACACACACACACACACTCAAATAAATGCAGTTTAAGAGACATCTTTCAAATTTTAAAAAGAAAATCTTACCAACTCCAAACTTTTGAATGATGGCGTAACATTTTTTTTTTATATAGTTATGTATTTGTATATTTTTCTCTCTTACACTCAATCTCATTTGTCAAAAACTTTTCTTTTTTTTTTTCAGCAACAGGATTTGCTGGTGAAGTTGCTCCAGCAGACTCAGCGTCAGGGTTCCTCAGGCTCCGGGTCGAGCTGGAGCGGAGGACCCAACCCTGGGCTGGGAAAGCAGACCAAGCCCCACAACCTCCTGGAAATCCAGCAGGAGGCTGAAAGAATGCACAAACAACAGCACAGAGTCCAGCAGCAGAGGGTAAGATACACACATATAAACCGCACTGCTGTGCACTCCTGAAAACCAAATAAAATGCATTATGAATGTCTTGCTCTGCAGTGGGGTGATGCCTCTTCGTTGTGGGGAACGGCTGGATCTTTGGATGGAAAGGTGGGTGGAGGTGGCAGCCCTTCTGGAGGAGGGATGGGAATCTGGGACGAGGCCCTCAAGAACCAGAGCGCACTTCGCAGCAACATAGGGCTGAAGAACAGCCGGAGCAGTCCCTCACTGAGGTAAACACAAACCACAGTGGCATATACCAAAATCTAGAGCAAATTTTGCATTCGCAAATGAGACATAAACACAAAAGTGCTGTAATATACAATTTCTTTTAACAATATTTACTGAAATCAAGAAGATTCTATAATACGGATATAAATTTTATATCTGTAGATACAAATATTTGATTGTCTATAATAGATCTTTAAATTGTATGAATTAAGCAGATGCTTTTTGAATCCAAAGCGACATACCTTGAGTTCTAGGTACACATTTAGTATTTACACATCCCTACTGGTTCAAAAAATGGTCTAAATGGTTAACCAGCAAATCGATCTGAATCAGTGTTTTTAAAAATGTCTATACCATAATCAAAAATGACAAAAAAGGTAATTTAAAATACAATCTTTTGTTTGCATTTATGCATGGTTCCCACAACATTATTAAGCAGCACAACATATTTTTAACTTTGATAATAAGAAATATTTATTCAACTCAAATCGTTTTTATTTGCCAAAAAGTAAACCGGGATTTGAACCCATGACCTTGGTGTTGCTGTGTTTCTACAGTGAGCAGTACATGATGAGAGGCCGTAAACGCACTGAGGAAGAGGAGCGGCTGTTGAAACTCCTGCAGGGGGTGAAGTCTCAGGACGGCTTCACCACCTGGTGTGAACAGATGCTGCATGCGCTCAACACCTCCGCCAGTAACTGCTCCTCTTCCCAGGATGGTAAGACATCTCTCTTTTAGCATTTGCACACACCCACCAGCTTTTGTCTCATTTGGGACACATTGTATTAAAAATGAATCTGAAATACTAATTCTCTTCTGACAACATCTGCTGAAGCTGACGATTATGGTGGGAAGTCATTAAGACTGTTTGTACAAACAAACACAAAGAGATTCGAAGCAGAAATGTGAGCGTGTGTTTGTGTTCACAGTGCCTACTATTGTGGCGTACCTGAAGGAGGTGGAGTCCCCGTATGAAGTGTTGAACTTTATCTGCTCCTACCTGGGTGACACTGTCGAAGCCAAAGAGTTCGCCAGACAGTTCCTGGAGCGCCGTGCCAAACAGAAAGCTAACCACCAGAGACAGCAGCAGCAGGTGTGTGTAAGAGACAGGAAGATGACAAGTCTTTCTGTCTGCGTTTGCCTACTCCTAATGCAAATCTTGGTCCTCTTTTATAGCTCTCCAAAGAGATGGCTGGACTTAGCATGAACAACTTCTCTCTGCAGGTACGAGTGCAACTCTATATGAACAGATTTGTGTTTGCATTATGGGCAGAACCAAGTCTCATTAGTCGTTTATCTGATTTTTAAGTCTTATATTTGCTTCTCGTTCTCACACTCTTTGTCTGTTAGGACACTGTTCGAGGAATGAACCCCAGTGCCCTGTTCCAGGCAATGCATTCTGGGAAGGGGGGTGGGGCCTATGAACAGGCAGCAAAGCTGAAGAAGAAACAGCCCACGATGCTGCACTCTGACCCAAGCATCTTAGGTAACCCTTTTTCCTTGTGTACATTTAGCTGTTTCCAGAACAAGTAACTCCTCTATTAGCTGGTAGAGCTGTGCAATTAATCCAAATAATCGTGCTTACAATATTGGATTTATCAGTTATCATTTTTTAGGGGTGCTCCGATCACGATCGGCCGATCGTTATGCGCTTCTCGTCAGTAAAGCCGGTTTTCTAATCAGCGGTTAATTCCATCAGGTGCGTGATTTCACATAGAGCAGCTGTTACTACACAGAGCCGTTGTTAATAGAGAAGATGCGCAAATCACGTTAATTTTCAGCGTTTTTTGGTGCATCTTCTCAGTTAACAACGGCTCTGTGTAGTAACAGCTGCTCTATGTGAAATCACGCACCTGATGGAATTAACAGCTGATTAGAGAACCGGCTTTACTGACGAGATGCGCATTAACGATCGGCCGATCGTGATCGGAGCACCCCTATCATTTTTACCAACTCCAAGCTTTCGAATGGTAGTGGACTTTTAATCCACTGTATGTTTGATTTGTTTGGTATTTTGGCATGCATCCTCTCGAGAACCTCTGAAAACTGAATTTGTCTGTCTCTCTCTGTATTTTTTAGGGTACTCATTCCATGGTGGTCCTGATCGGTATGGTCTAAACGAGATGGAGATGGTGGAGGATTACTGAATACACAGCAATAGCTACACGAGGCCTTTAAACCCGCGGGTCCACCTAATCAGACTCCGCAAGTCGAATGTGCACTGCTTTGAGGGAGAGGGCTTTGGGGATAAGCCAGGAGTAAGGTATCAGTTTAGGGGTGGGTGGGTTTTGCGCTGGGAATAGAAGAATGTAATTCAACAGGGAAGGGAACAGGTGTGACTTTATTTTTGTGTGTGTGTGTTTTCAGGGGAAGGGGGGGTGAAAAAAGTTCTGGCACTTACAGCATTAAGCACCTTACACTCAGACTAATGCACTTTATTAAGATAGGTTTTTTTTTTCCTTTTTTCTATTTTGAGAAGATTTACTTGTATATTTATGTGGTATGCTTCAAAAATATTACCACATATATATATATCTATATACTGTGTGTGTGTGTTGAATCAGAACTGGAGTTTGTGCTGGGAGGAAATGGTGGCGATTGGGGGACCATTGTGTGTTTTAGTTCAGATATTATCAGAAAACAAATCCTCTCTTTAAAGACGAACACTGTTGTTTTTTATATGCATATAAATATATATAAAGTTTCTATAAAAAAAAAAACGTAAAGCTATTATAAAAAAACTTTGATTATAAAACTTGAAGATTTGCACTCAAATAAAATGCAAGTTAAAAAGATAAAAAAAAGTTCGATATAATAGATGAATATTTTTGTGATCGTGTGCCTGTGTGTGTGTATGTCTATGCACGCATGTTTTTCAAGAATGAGAGTGTGTGCGTATGTGTGTGTGTTATAAACATACCAGTCTGCACAATGTATTTTTTTTTTATCGCTTGGACGTATGATCAAAAGAGGCCATTTTTTTTTTTTTTTTTTTTATTCTATGAACTGAATGTGTGAATGCTTGTGTACAGGAGGAACTGTGTGTATTACTCCTCTTGTAAATGTGCAGTATGTAAGTGAACGAACGAATGAACAAATGAAAGACAGAGAGAGGGGGCAATGGCACAACACATCCTCTTTCACCAGCCCTTCAATTTCCCAACAAAGAATGACCTCTAGATTCAAACTCAAAAGCTTTAGCCCATTTTGCGCCAACCAGCACTCTTAGTTTTCATGGTAGGAAGGGCAAGAGACGTCTTTTCCTGCCTCCACTCCATCTTGCCTCTGTGAGGTTTAAGAACATGTCATGTCATTGTTCTGTTTGTTTTTGTTGAAGAGCTCAGTCTTGTATACCTTTAGGAAATGGTTACTTGTGGTACGTATGTTGCGAGTGTGTTTATTTTCTGTCCCCACGTGTGCCTAAGAACTAAAGTGAGAATGATTTAGATTTCATTGCTGCCATTGAGACATGATTTTTTTTAGCAAAGGGGAGTGGTTTCTGTTGGAAGGCTCCGCCCCCCACATGCCTCCCATGCTTATTAATCAAGAGCCTATTTCTGTACAGTTCTATTGTAGCTTGGGGATGTGCGGATGAAAGAATTGTTTGATATTTGGAGGTTGTGACCTAACATTGCCTTTCTGTCCACTTTCTTATTGAGTGACTGAGGTTTTGACTATTTCTGGTTTAAAAAAAAAAAAAAATGATCGCAGCAAACTGTGCAAGTGCACTTAGCAGTGCACAAAATGTTTATATTTTGTTACTTGTTCATTGTTGTCAACGACAATGATGGTGATTCATTTTTTTCTTTTAATGTTATATATGACTATATGAATCTGAATATAAACAAAGTATTGGACTACAAAGGAAGAGCACTTGGGGCTGCTACTTTTTTTGTTCGTCTTGGATTTTTTTTTTTTTGCCACCATGTGAAGTGCATTTGTGTACTTTTTTTTTTTTTTCTTAAAAAGATGTTGAATGTATTCCAAAATGTAACGGTGTAGATGGAGTTGCTCAACACAGGATATTAAAGTGTAATCAGCAGGACATCATCAGGAGCTAAATCGAAAATCGCTCCCGAAAGGCTACCACAAAAACACACTGCCTCTACAATCCTGTTCATAAAGACTTGGACTATGAAAAGGAGAACTTCAAAGAAATTCTATTCCATACTGGAGTTTTGGTTGTTTACAAACCACACGGACATTTGTGGGTGCTTTTTTCCCCCTTTATTTTTGTGATGATTGAATATGTGATTCTGCAGTTTCAGAATATTTTTTTTGGGGGGGGGACTTCAATGGCATGATGTCAGACCCTTTCTTTGCATGTGGATATGAACGCAGCCTATATAACTTGCTGACCGAAACAAACTTGGATCGCTGGAACACAAGTAATGGATTTCCATCAAAGATTTCTTCTTGTACATTTATCTCACGGACAGGGTGTGTTGTTAAGAATCATAAAGGCGACCATATTTTGTTTACCAAACTTCTGTTTACTTTTGTCTAATCTTCTTTTGTAATGGATTCACATTGATGAACACAGAAGAAATGCTTTATGTACCTGGAAAGAAGGCAAAAATCAAGACCGCACAGATGACCTCTTGGTACTTAAAGATGCATATTGAATGCTTTATAATTTTTCCCTTTTACCCAATCTATTTTTTTTTGTTTTGGCTTGGATTATTTTGGATGGACACATCTATGATGGATGTTGATGAGAAGAGCAACTAGAGAACGTATGTATGACCTCAGATCTGCCAGATAATTGTTTTGGACGGGGTGTCATGGCCATCATCTTCATAAGTTAACAAAGGGACTAGCACTGCCCTGATACCCTCGCAATGCACTTTTCTCATTTGCTCAAAACTGTGAGGAACTTTCACTTGGGCTTGGGGAACGCAGACAGAGCGCAAGTTGCCCGTTTCTGTCAGCAGATGGACTCTTGGAGAGTTTTAGACACCCTTGCATGAGACTCGTTCTCCTTCCGGTGGTTGTTTCTCAGTCTGCTTGAGAACGTCTCCACGCAAGCTTTACCGTGTATAGATAAGGGAAGTTTCAGACACATTGGGACTTGAGGAAAAATCATTGGAGTTTTCTCATGGAGGATTTTCACTGAACAATGTTGATATTTAAGACTATACGAACAGTTTCCAAACTTGGTTGAAATATGGAGACTGAGAACCGATTCACTCAACTGTGTTCTCCGTTATGTAAAAAGGATTAAATCGCTCGGTCCAGGGTGCTAGCCAATGGATTTTTTTTTTTTTTTGTGGACTGGAATTATTTCATTGACTGAGAAATGCTTAAAAAAAAAAAAAACATTTTTTCTTTGAGTGTGTATTGGAGATAAAGCTCTACCGCCACCTGCTGACTGCATGGCTGAAATTCACCTTTGGCTTGAAGTAGTTACTGCCCTACAAGACCGTCTGTTTGGTAATGAATAGTATTTATTTATTCACATTTGTTTGGTTATATATGTTAATTCATTAATTGCTTCATTAATTTATTGATTTTCCTCCTATCCTAAAGCAATAACTGTTGAGCAACTTCAGGTTAAGGTTTGTTCAACTAACAAAAAATGACTCGGCAACCCAATTAATTCCTCCTCCTTTTCTCTGATTTGATTAGATCTTTGCTGTTCCAGATCTTCAGATGAAGACCGAGACTCTCCAGTGCATCGTGTCCTGTTCTCATCTTTCAGAGATAGATCCCAAGGTCAGGAATTTCAAACAGCACATGAAATGACGACTGCATGACGAGAACTAAAAGCCCAGGAGGAAGTGGAGGGTTGCAGCTTCATTGCACCGTATTCGGACTACTCAGAGGAACATGTTTCTTTGCTAGGAGGAGGGAGTGAACTGTGAATGCTGGAACAGAGAACTATGAGATCTCAAACATGCACAGAATAGTTCTGCTCGAGTGCAGCCAGGGTTAAACACTGTGCACACATTATTAATAACTGAAATACACCTTCACACACACAAACATACACATCCAAATATGTATTGTTGATTACACGAACACTGACATGGCTCAACTACACTTCATCTCTGGCTGCCATGTAAATAATCTATATATCCCTAACCCTTTTCCCTTTCTCTGCTGGGTTTCAGGTTTGATTTTTTTTTTCTTCTCTTTTAATGACATGCCTTAACAGTTCAGATTTGCCTATTAAGGCAGACTTAAGATGCGTAAAGCAAAAAAAAAAAAGTGTTAATAGTCAGCGAGACTAGCTCTGTGATTGTAGTGTGTGATTTTATTTAATAAACCCTTGAAACATTATGAACCTGCAAAATGATTTGTGACATTACAAATTATCCCCACAAAAGACATGCAATTACTTCTTGGTTTTAAATGGGCAAGTATTTTTGATGATACAACCTAATGTACAAACAGTGCTTTGCAGTTTCAATATTAGAGGCAAAAACTGTTTCCAGGTCAGAAATATTAAATGTTTTCATTTTTGATCTCAAAAAAAAGATGTCTGTGCAGAAGTACTTTTACTAACACATGCTTGAGGGTCAGCTTCAGCTGTTACTGAGCTTAAGATCAGAAAGGATGGGATTTGTTGGTGTAAGTGATGCACGACATTATCATAGTAAGTATAGCCCTTTAAAGATAATTGTGTAAGGTTTGAAGGTCAGATTTAACTAGAGATGCCTAATGTCTTTACTGGTATGCAAAAATCCATGGTTTAAAATGTTTGTGATGATAAAAATACATGCTTCTTATATTTATTAATTTAGTGTGTGAAGCAGCAATACTGTATTGACTGTCACAGAGGTGTGTGTTCATGGTAAAGTGATCAGCTGAATATCAGAGGCATTGGCTGATTCTAAACTATTAAATCTTATGCTAGTCATCAATGCTATCACACATCTGAGGTGGATGTCTTTTGAAATTTCCAGAGATGCAACAATTAAAAAAAGGTAATAAGAAACCATTGACAATAATGTTTGAAAATTATGTAAATAGTTTTTTGGGGTTTATGGTTTGTTTGAAGAAAACAATAAATACTTAAGAAAGAAGCACTTGTTTTTGTTTTGTTTTTACTATTAGGCATTTGACATTACAAATTAAAATGAAGTTTCATTCACAAACTGAATGTGACTTATGTGTGGAGAAGAAAACTGACTGCTGTGGTGTGAACTCAGTACGGGATTTTTTTGGTGACGATGATCATAAAGTAAAATACTATACAGGTATGCCAATCCTTTATTGCAGAGGTTCTCAACCCTGGCCCTCGAGGTCAACTTTCCTTCAGAGTTTAGCTCCAACCTTAAAAAATACACCTGAACATGCAAATCAAGATCTAAGATTACTACAAAGTTACAGTTAGTTTGATCAATGTTGGGTCTTAATTCTGTAGGAAATTTACTTTGAGGATCAGAGTTGAGAATCACTGCCATTGAGGTTTTTATGGCCTTACGCTGCTTCTCATATCAGGCCAAAGGAATATTTTCACTTCATTTTAAATTCTTCTGTTAAACTTATGTTCCTCGGATTGGATCCGCGTTCACAAATAATATTTTAGACAACTGTGACAGGCACAAAATGATGCCACACTAGTTTGTGGAGTCCTTTGATTTGACATATCATGTTACACATCTAAGAACATGTAGAAATGATCATCAGAAATGTTTGTCAGAAGCATAAAATCTTAATTTTTAAAAATGCAGTCAACGTTCTTCGCAGTACTTACTGTCTACAGTGTGTTGATGGTTTATCATTCTTGTGACATTTTCTGTTATGCATTTAAAACAGATTTTATAAAGTATGTACAAAGGTATTGTCATAAATAAGGTTTCATTGTCTACTTGTTATCAGTACTTATCAGCCAAATGAAGTACAGAAACCAAATGCTGAACAAACATGGTAAGGATTTAATGGTAGAGACTCACACAACGTAATTATTTACAATTGTCCAAATTATGTGTGAAAATCAATGATAGACAAAAACGGAATATATAATCAAGTATAAGTAAATAATAAGTTTTTATACCATTAACAAGATGCTGCAATGCGGGTGGCACACAATTATTTGAGGTCAATGTTGTTAATCAATGAGAATTTATATAAACTACGGTTCCTGAACTCTTTCCTGAGATTGTCTCGCAAATATCGCGAGAGTCAGGTGACCTCGCAAAGCAGGCATGGCGGCGCTCTGTGCTTATAAACACGACGCATGAGTTCTTGTGTGTATTGTAGGTTTCATACAGTCCATGGTTTCAGCGCAATGCGTTTGTAGTTGAGATGCTCCGAAATTGTCTTCTGAACCTAGTAAAACACATACACTGAGGAATTTTGTCTGATTTGTAAGAGCACAACACGACTGATACGAATCAAAGAAAAAACAGGTAGAGTGGTCTTTTTTGTGTGTGTTTTTTTTTTTTGGCTGTACGAGTTCTATTGCTGTTGTACACTGGAAAATATTCGTAATTTTAAGAACACAACCCTGAAGACCTGACAACTTATACACACCACACACACACACACATACATTTCATAAATTTATATACGTTTGGTTATTGAGCAGACGCATTCCAAAGCGACTCACATTTGAGTTCAATGGAGGCAATCAAAATCAACAAAAGAACAATAATATGCAAGTGCTATGACACGTCTCAGTTTACTTAATGCAGTACAGGTAGCAAGGTTTTATTTTATTTTATTTTTTTAAATCATACAATAAAAATAAAACGAAAAAAAAAAGATAGAATAGGAAAAGAATAGAGCAGGCTAGTGTTAATGCCTTTTTTGCTTTTGTTCATTGTTTAATAAATAAAAAAGAAAACAAATAGAATACAAAAAGATTAGAGAAGCTATTGTTAGTTTATTTTTTAAGAAAACAAGATGGTAGTTAATAAATAGAGTGCAAGTCTAAAAGGGGGGTGTTTTTTAAAGAATAAAATTAAAATGGACTGATCGAGCTAAAGGCTGAAATAAAGATGGAAGAGATGTGTTTTTAGCATATATAAGAACATGTCTATTAGAATTATCAGGACAGTACCAATTGTAATTATAATTTAGCAGTTGTGGTTTTGGAGGTAACTTTTTTTTTTCTTGTATAGGTTATATGTGAAATGATGCATTATTAATACATAAGTTGTTTACTTATTTAAACTTATAGTCAACAATGCATGTATATTGTTCATATTAAATGCATTTTGGCAGTAAAAAAAAAAAAAAATATATATATATATATATATATATATATATATATATATATATATATATATATATATATATATATATATATTAGGCCTAAGTATTTTTGTAAACCTGATTATATGTATTCTAAAACAGTAAAAGAAAATTCTGAGAAGTTCCTGCCTCGTTATAATTTAGAAACGATAAAGTACTTTGATTTCAAAAGGGAAAGGATTCCTAACGTAGTATTTTCTTCCTAGTTTCTTTTGAAACTTTGATATGCATATAGCAGAAACTGTTATTTCAGTTGGAATTCATGGGCTTCATAAATGAGTTTCCTTTTATTATACGCAATGTCACTGTTTTAACTCTTTTGTAATATAAATAATATACATTACTGTAAAACTACTTCCGTATTTTTCGGACTATAAGTCGCACCGGAGTATAAGTCGCATCAGTCCAAAAATAAGTCATGACCAGGGAATAAAAACTTATATAAGTCGCATTTATTTAGACCAGTTGTTCCCAAACTTTTTGCAGCATGCACCCCTTTCTAGAGTTTGACACCTGTCAAGCTCCCCCCAACACCTTACTCTGGTTAAACTTTACATTTTTAACTGCAATAATTAAATATAAATATTCCGCTTAAACTTCACATTTTTATTTGCAATAACTAAATACAAATATTTACTTTAAATTAGAAAACAAAGAAATCTGTTATAAATGCAAAATATTTCTCCCTTGATTTCTTTAAAGTGCCTGTTTTTAACCAGGTGTCCATTTTGATTAATGTAGTAAGTGAAAAATAAATGTACGAATGATCAGTTATCGCATAATATGAACAGGGTGGGGCTATTGTGACAGATGTGTTTGTAAAATGAAATTAAATCATGAGTAATTTATAGCTTGGAATGTGTAATTTTATTTCTTAATAAAACTTTCGCATGTGAAGTTCACCTCAGTTAAATACATAAAAATAATAAAGAGACAATCTTTTCCCCCGCCATTACAAACATTCTATCGCGCACCCCCGGTGGTCAGTCTGCGCACCACTAGGGGTGCGTGCACCCCAGTTTGGGAACCACTGATTTAGACCAAAGAACCAAGAGAAAACATTACCGTCTACAGCCGCGAGAGGGCGCTCTATGCTGATTAGTGTAGGCTACAGGAGCACTGAGCACCATAGAGCGCCCTCTCGTGGCTGTAGACGGTAATGTTTTCTGTTAGTTAATTTCTCTCGGTTCATGTCAAATTAATTTTGATAAGTCGCACCTGATTATAAGTCACAGTACCAGCCAAACTATGAAAAAAAGTGTGACTTATAGTCCGGAAAATACGGTTTATATCTTCTTTTATACTGTAATCAGATAACTTTGAATGTGTATGCTTATGTATATCACTGCCAGTGTATATAATCTGTACCTGATATAAATTGTGCATGTTCCACAGGCCACTGAACATATAGATACCTCTGTGACCAGGATGTCCGGTGCAGCTCAGAGCAGTGATGGTGGTGCAGGACAGGATGCAGAAGCTGATGGAGAACCTCCTCATGATGAGGCTTCTCATCAGGGAGAGGTGGACGGAGAAGAGGAAGCACCACCAGCAGCAAAACAGCCTCGACTGGAGCAGGAAGATGTAGGTCTTGATTTACACATGATACAGACGCCTGTGGTGCCTTCAGTGGACACCTGTGAGAGCCAAGGTGTTGCTGGGACTTTAGAGGAAGGTGAGCCTTTGTCTTTTTTTAACAAGCACTTTCTAACGTCTGATCTACAGCATCTTGTTTGGCACACTGTCAGTATGCCCTTCTGATGTCTTAATATGTGATATAAACTCCATATGTGGTACTCTTGCTGCCATATTTGAAGAATTACATGGATTTTGTGCTTTAGTCTTTCATATGCATCTAATTTTATAGTGAAGCAGCTCTCTGTGAGTGAACTGCTGGTTCCTTCCATAAATTTGGATGACGTTATTTTTCTTGGCTCTGAAATGAAATGTGATTATACTGTTCAGAGTTCTTCTTCTTTTTTTTAATGGTTCGTCACATGTGTATGCCATTGAATGTCGCTCACTTGTTCAGTATAACTGTCAAGTAACATTAAAGTAGCAAGTAATACACTTTAAAGTAGAGAATAGTGCTTCAATAAATTGTATTCTGACCCTATTACAAACATACAAAATAATATTTGGCTTATGTCGTGTTTATTTACCATATTTTCCGGACTATAAGTCGCACTTTTTTTCATAGTTTGGCTGGTCCTGTGACTTATAGTCGGGTGCGACTTATTTATCAAAATTAATTTGATATGAACCGAGAGAAATGAACCAAGAGAAAACATTACCGTCTCCAGCCGCGAGAGGGCGCTGTAGCCTACACTGTGCAGCAGAGAGCGCCCTCTGGCGGTAATGTTTTCTCTTGGTACTTGGTTCTAAATAAATGCGACTAATAGTCCAGTGCGACTTATATATGTATTTTTTCCTCATCATGACCTATTTTTGGACTGATGCGACTTATACTCAGGTGCGACTTATAGTCTGAAAATACGGTAATTGAATTTGTAAGGTGTTAAAGGAAAAAAATTGAAATACTATAAATTAAGATTTGGACATCAGATACTTGACACAAAAATATACATTTTGTCACATCAAAAATAAAAAAATACATCATGATGTTCTGTATGTTAAGTGTTCTTACTATATTGTGCATATTAAATATATTTAAAGGATTAGTTCATACAAAAACAAAAATGTGATTAGATAAAAAAGAAAAAATGAAGACCAGTTGTAAACCAGTAAGACTGAAATGTATTGGTCACTTTTTTCCATACAGTAACAATGAATGAGGAATGGAGTTTTGCAGCTTCAGAGAAGACTTTTTCTATACACACCATAGTATAATATTTTGTGATACTTTTGAAGCTTAAAAGCCACAGTTCCCATGTATTTGAATTGTTGCGACCATTAAACTACATAGAGCAACATACTTAATTTTCTTATCTATGGAAGAAGGAAGTCGTGTGTTTAGTACGAGGTGAGTAAATGTTGCCATGTTATACAAATAGAGATGATTTTTGCCTTCAAATTATTGCTGACAATATTCCTCTTTTCCCAATTTAAGCAACACTATTGAACTTTTTCTGTGTTCAAAATGTGCAAAATGTATATAATGAGCGAGTAGTGTTGCTTTAAAGTCCATTTCAAATGCACAAAAAAATAACAAAATGTTCTAAATTCTGTAAATACAAGCACTTAAGTGTCTTAGTTTACTTGTCACCTAAGGTGTCCATGTTAATTTGTTTCTGTCAGTTGCCTGTCATCAGACTGATGAATCAGGACAGGCTGTGGGACCTGAGGAAGTCGAAGGAGACGTGGAATGGCATCAAAACGGAGCAGAGAACAGCGAAACGCATGGATTAGATGAAGAGGACGGAGCAAATGAGCCTGAGAAGAACAATTCAGAAGACAACTCTGCTGCGCAGCGCTAGTAAGTGTACCGCTCCTCTTAATTTGCCGTGAAAGGAAATATGGTGGGAACAAATGTGTTGCAGTGGCACAGGGATATTTTCAGTCAGTCAGTGTATGCTGTCTCTTTGCTGTGTTCACAGTCCAAGCCTCGACTTTAGCCAGAACCCTCAGATGCTGACGGGCTCCTGGGCCGAGTACACCCACACCGCTGAGAATTACCTCAGAGGCTGCAAATGGTGATCGCTGATGAAAGCAAGCTGTTTCTGATAGCTGTAGAGTATAAACTGTTTCACAGAGATGCTAATGCACCATCTATCTCTCTTCATGACGTCTCTCTGCAGGGCTCCGGATGGTTCCTGCATTGTCTCAAACAGCGCTGATAACATTCTTCGTGTGTATAACCTCCCGCCTGAGCTGTACAGCAGCCACTGGGACATGCTCTCTGAGATGGTCAGCCTCTTTTAGAATTATCATATCACATTTATCTGTACAAGTAGAAAATACTAAGCTGAGATCAGTTTCCTTTGTATGACTTTAGGCCAGTGTTCAAGATGATAAATGTCTCGTGACAAAATTTAAATATGGATTTTACTTAATGTTGGCTTCTCCTTTTTTTAAATTCTGGAGTGAAAGGATACATTTTTTACTTCCAAACCCTTGATATGCTTATACACATATAAATCTGATTTGCTGGAAGCAGGATGTGGGACCATAATGGTGTTGCTTCTGTTTGTGTGCTCTCAGAGTCCAGTGCTGAAGATGACAGAAGGAGACACCATCTATGACTACTGCTGGTTCCCCAAGATGACTTCTATGGACCCAGACACATGTTTGTAAGTTTTCCTGTCTGTCCCATTTTAAGCTCTCCTAAATCAACAGTTAAAAGCATCAAACAGGTCATATTTATGTATGTATATGTGTGTGATATGTGTTTGATTTATACACACATACACTTATATTTGTGTGTGTGTGTGTATATGTATATATGTATGTATGTATGTATGTATATATATATATATATATATATATATATATATATATATATATTCAATCATTCAAAAGTTCTTAAAAGGCGAATTAAGGCTGCATTTATCTGATTTGAAATCTGCAATGTTGTGAAATGATTACAATTTAAAATAACAATTTTATATTTTTATTATCTATATTTTATTATATTTAACTTTTTTATATATATTTTAAAGTGTAATTTTCCGCAGCCATTACTCCGGTCTTCAGTGTCACATGATCCTTCTGAAATCATCGTACAGTGCTAATATAATATCATTTTGTGGATGTTTTAGTCAAGATTCTTTGATGAATAAAAAGTTAAAAAGAGCAGAATTTATTTGAAGTCGAATGTTTTTGTAACAATATAAACTTATTTTATTATACTTTTTCTTTTCATCAATTTAGTGCGTTGTTTCTTACTAAAAGATTTAATTAATTTTAAAAAAAAGTTTCACCTGTAGTGTATTTATTTACAAAATATCAGTTTTCTAATATTTTCTATAATGTCTGTTGTCTTCGGGTTAATTAAGAGTGTTAAGAACAGGCTTTTCCATTAATTCGGCTCTTTTGAGAATCACTGTCATTGTGGTTTGTGTGTGGAATGTGAAGGACTGTGTTTACTGGGTGGACTGAAAGCCTCATTATTAGTGCTCATTTTCTATCTCAAGAGATGTTCTGAAAGCTAGCAGCCAAGAAAGAAAGCAGAACAAACTGTAGGCCATTATCCGTCCAGCAGTGCTGCTGATAAAGAACACAAATGGTCATGTTTCAATCACCGATGTCCAAACGCACATTTTTACAGTCTCCATTGTCTGCATTAGAAAGTGACCCAGTTAATTGTTTCCAGAGACATGGCATGTCTTTAAAGAGATTGTGTTTTGTTTAATTAAGCTGCTATTGTTCTGGATCAGCATTGCTTTGTTTCCCTTCTGTTATGATCAGTGCTGATGAGCCTTGTCTCCTCCTCTGGCAGAGATTGTTGGATTCAGCCCAGAATGAAAATTTCAAGGCTTGTATTTGAGTCTGCTCACATGCCCTTCTTGTTTCTGTACCTTCTGTGAAAAAAAAATTAGTTCTGGCTCTGAAATATCTTATATATATATATATATATATATATATATATATATATATATATATATGTATATATATGTATATATGTATATGTATATATGTATACATGTATATATGTATATATATATATATATATATGTATACACACACACACACACACACACACACACACACACTCACCAGCCACTTTATTAGGTACAACTGAACTTCAGTTGCTTGGTAACACAAATTGCTAATCAGCCTATCACATGGCAGCAACTTGATGCATTTAGGCATCTAGATGTGGTGAAGAAGACATGCTGAAGTTCAAACCGAGCATCAGAATGGGGCAGAAAGGGGATTTAAGTGACTTTAAACATGGCATGGTTGTTGGTGCCAGAAGGGCTGGTCTGAGTATTTAAAAAAAGTGCTGATCTACTGGGATTTACACATACAACCATCTCTAGGGTTTACACAGAATGGTCCAAAACAGAGAAAATATCCAGTGAGCGACAGTTGTGTGGAAGAAAATGCCTCGTTGATATCAGAGGTCAGAGGAGAAAGGGCAGACTGGTTAGAAATGATCGAAAGGCAACAGTAACTCAAATAAACACTTCAATAATCAAGGTATGCAGAAGAGCATCTCTGAACGCACAACACATCGAACCCTGAAGCAGATGGGCTACAGCAGCAGAAGACCACACAAACAGGAAACAGAGGATACAATTCACACAGGCTCACCAAAACGGGACAATAGAAGATCGGAAAAATGTTGCTTAATGTTGTTAATAATAAAAATGTGAATGAACTGAATCTTTATAGCATTCAACATTACAGTGTAATTGAAAATCAGGCCTAAACTGCAAATTATCAGATGTTTTATTTATCATTAACATAAGCAGAACATAAATTCATAACTTTTAAGTGAACTTAAAACAATATCCACACAAACCCAGTATAACCCAGTGTTCTGTCAGCTCTTTGTTTAAGCTGTCAGTTAATTTTTGCCATTAATTTATTTTGCACATTTCATTTTCTCAATTAATACAAGTGTGATCGTTTATTGTTGCTCAAGAGAATGGTTGTGGGGAAAAAGACATTAGCATAGCTACTTCAGGAAGTGAAAATTGATGCTGCATTAATAATTTCACAGAGATTAACGTGTTATTTTTCCCAGCCCTGTCTCTCTCTCTTTATATAACACTGTTGTGTGTGTGTGTGTGTGTTAGAGTAAACTGAAAGTAGTGCTGGAATTGTTTAGGGAGGGTGTAAGTGGTCTCCTGTTCTTCCTCTCCAGTCCTCTGTCACTTCAGTTCTCGTTTAATGATGTTGTCTTTGATGGTTATGTTTTTTGTGTCGTCACGTATAGCTGCAGCAGGTTACTATCGAGGGCTCGTTGACTGTGGCACCCACACGCAGCATCAGTTCTGATCAAACGTTGTTTGGCATTACAGCAACCGCCCTGCAGCGATTGAAAATGACAAAGAAAAGAAAGGAATGACAAGTTGTGGGTCAAGGACGAAACTGTAAACTTGATAAAGAACTCATGAAGATGAAGAGGATGAGGTTAAGGCAGTCAGATGAGACGTGCTCAGTAACAATGTGTCATCTTCTGCCTGGTGGCAGTGATATTGTTTACAGGTATAACTGTAGCATCGTGAAACGCAGCAGTTTTCGTGTAAAGCTCTTCCAGGCATTCGTAGCGTGATGTTCTGACTGCTGTCATTGGCTGAAGAGCAGCTTGAATGTCAGTAGGGGTTGATCATTATCTCTGACTTATCATTGGTTGTTCCCTCCAGGGGAGATGCTTAGTATTCAGGTCATTTACTTCCTCCATCTCGACTCCAGGCATGTGGTGGTTTCTCATTATACACTTTTAAACTGTGTTGGCCTCCTGTTGGGACAGAACATCAGATCTGTACTTAAGAGCATGGTTCACCCAAAAATAGAAGTTCAGACATCATTTACACACCCTCTTGTCATTCCAAACGCATTTGATTTTGAACTGTGAAACACAAGCAGAGATCATTTAATAAATATCTATTTAATAAAAAAATCTAGTCATTTCAACAGGAATCCCTACGATCGGGAATATGATATGAATGGACTTATTCTTCCTTAAATGTGTGGTCACATTAGCAAAATATAGACACAAGAGGTCTGTTGTCGATAATGTTGTGACCTAAAGCACAGCACACAGAAGTTACTTTCAAAACAAGCTGCAAATTTGGTGAAAAACCATCACTGTAATTTATCAGTGTTTCTGTAAAATCATAGCATCCGCAATATGTTCATGAGAGTATTTAAACTTTGCATGATCTCAGGTATTCGTATGAGAACTTGCATTTTGTTCCATGCCAAACCGATCAGATGGTTTATAAACCACATACTCGTATGCCTTATTCTTTTATCTAGCAGATGACGCCGTCTTTCATTTCAAATGGTTTAGCTCTTCATTTGTAAGATTATCTGTTGTGAATGGGTCTTTTGTGTTGCGAGTTTGAAAGAAAGCCAGTCTGACTGTCAGGTCTGATGTTGCAATCTCTTGTTTTTCCTAAAACAATAGATTTTTTGGTGGGGTGGGTGAAGTTTTAAGATTTTGCAATATATTCCAGTTTCCTTCATTCTTTTCTTTCTCCTTCAGCATTGCCAGCAGTAGCCGGGACAACCCTGTCCACATATGGGATGCGTTTTACGGGGACCTCCGAGCGTCTTTTCGGCCCTACAACCATCTGGATGAGCTGACAGCGGCCCATTCACTGTGTTTCTCTCCTGACGGCTCTCAGCTCTACTGCGGCTTTGACAAAATAGTCAGGGTCTTCCACACCGACCGTCCTGGGAGAGACTGCGAGCAGAGGCCCACAACGGGTGAGGGTCCCTCTTGTTGAGGAATAACCGCTTTATTAATCACGCTTGCTCTTCAAATGGTTCTTAATCGAGGTCATTAAGACGGCTGGCTGGCATAGGTGAGGAATGCCTGTAATCCTATTTAATTTCTTTTTGTTTGCTTGGGTGGATTCGTTCCAAACACATTCATGGCGGGAAACACATATTTGGCTTGATTAAGCTAGCATGGCATGCGTGGCTCTGATCTAGACAGTAGCTGTGGATATAATTATCTTAGGATGTTTGCAGTGGCTGACTCATTCATGGTGTTTCAAGACTGTTATTGTAATTATTGGTCTGGATGTGACATTAAAGATCTTTGTTCAGACTGATGAAGGGTTGAAAGATGCTGCCTATTACATTACATTATATTATATTATATCATGTTCAGTTTTTAATCATAATGCAAATGAAGAGACATTTTCTTTTTCATAAAATATCTGATTTGATTGATTTTCAAAATATGTAAAAGAGAGAAAAAAAAACACTCAAACTGATATTGTAAGATGGTTAATATACTTTCATCTTTATGTTTTCATTGGATGAGCCACATAACATGTAGTCATGAAGCAGCTGATATACATGCATAATGCTGAAAATTCAGATTTGCATTACAGGAATAAATGACATTTTTTAATATATTAAAATAGAAAACTGCTATTTTAAATTGTAATAATGTCTTACGATATTTATGTTTAAAAAAAACATGCTATCAAATAAATGCAGGTTTGGTGAAAATGAGACTTCTTTCAAAAACATGAAAGAATCTTCAAACTTTTGAACAGTAGTGAACACCTGTGATCGCACATCAGTTGAACTCTATCAATGTTTAAAGTTGTGTTGTTTGACTTCTTAAAGTCAGCTTCTTCCTCGTCTGGACACTTGGCTCCGTAGTTTCTCATTATTCAGTGATTCTTCATGGATTTTTAATATGAAACCAAACTAATTACAATTAACTTTTGTTCCTGTTTTACTTCCTTTCATTTTACACCTCCTCATTCTCCTTTTAAGACAAGAAACAGGGTCAGACAGGCATTATCTCCTGTATTGCCTTCAGTTCGTGCCACTCTATGTACGCCTGTGGGTCATACTCTCGTTCGGCCGGCCTTTACTCCTGTGAGGACGGTTCTCTGCTGACTCTGCTGCCCGCTCGACACCGCGGAGGCCTTACACACCTGCTGTTCTCACCCAACGGCTATCACATGTACACGGGTGGTCGCAAGGTCAGGGGGCTCATATGTACTGTACTTCTGTACCTCACAGGTTTACTTTGCCTAGTTCACTATGACAGATACATCCACCAATTAGAAAACACTGTTATATGTTGCAAGTCTTGGATTCTCTAGCTAATGTTATACATTCCTGCTTTCAGGATTCAGAGATCCTGTGCTGGGACCTCAGAGATCCGGGACAAGTTCTGTTCTCCATGCACAGGAACGTCGGCACAAACCAGCGGATCTACTTTGACCTGGACCAGTAAGATAAAGATACACAGTTTTATTAAATACAACAGTGTTTTAGACCCATTTATGTTTTGCTTATGTTGATATTTGTGGGTCTGAAATAGATCTGGCCGATATCTTCTGAGTGGGGACACAGATGGTGTGGTGTCAGTGTGGGACACCCTCACACCGCCACCTGATGGGAATGAGGAGCCACTACCGCCACTGCTACAGTTTCAGGCACACACCGATTGTGCTAATGGCATCAGGTATAATTAGTATAATTTAAATAAAATGTTGGAAATATAAAAACTTAAAGTGATTTATAAAATGTAAATGTCATGAACTCTTAAAAATCATGGCTTTTATCAATAATCACCTTTTATTGTAGCTCTTTAACTCATTTTCCTAATTAAAGGAGTACTGAAAGGTTGTTTGCAGCAGCATTTCTCTTGGGTTTGTCCCCTATCCAGCCTTTTGTGTCTTCTGAAATATGCTTATTAAAATTATGGAAATTATCATTTGTAATTTCTACTTAAAAATCATATTATCAGTTTATGTTGTATCAATGCACTACTGTTGGAGAAACAAAATTGAGGTCAGTAAGTTTTTTTTTTCACCGTGGCTGCATTAATTTGGTCAAATATTATTACGGTTTAAATTAAATGTTCTCCTTTACTCCAGTCTTCAGTGTCACATGATCCTTTAGAAATTGTAATGATATTCTTATTATTTTCAGTATTGAAAAATATTAATATTTTGTGATTTGGAGTGGAAAGTTTAAAAAGAAGAACATTTGCTTGATCTCTTCTGTAACAGTCTTTGATACTTTTGATCAATTAAATGCATCTTTGCTGACTAAAAGCATTTATTTCAAAAAAGAAAAATCGTACTGACACCAAATGTTTGAACGCTAGTGTAAATCCAATTTGTGTTTTAAATGAACATGTAAATATTACATAAAATAATAATTGCCTTTTTTTAAGATGTGCCCCTACTTGAAGGATGACTCAGATACTGTCAATAGGGCTATGTTTAATATGTTTGCCAGAGGTTGCAGGTGATGGCATCGCACCTGTAACACAACTGAAATGTAAACATCTGCAAAATAGATGAATGCCAATAAGTAAATATTGCTCATTTTACTTGCTTCCTTTTCTTACTCTCTCATTTCAACAGTGTGCACCCTTTCATGCCATTGGTGGCCTCATCCAGTGGTCAACGTAAGTTCTGTTGGCCGTCTGACAGCGAGGACTCAGAGTCCGATTCAGACGAGGGGAATGTGATGTCATCCAACGGCGTACGACAGGACAATGCTCTGGTGCTGTGGTGGGCCGGCCCATTGGGCTCAACCAATGAGAGGGGGCAGGAGGAGGAGTCAGAAGTTATTAAGAGCTAGAACTTTTAATTTGTAAAACTGTAGTGATGACGACCCATAATATACTGCCAAACCTGTAATACTGTTCGTTTAGGTGAAGGGTAGTATCAATTTTAACTGTAGAATAGTCCCTTTTTAAATCCCAAATTTTTTGGCAAAAAAAAGGGGGGGGGGCATGTTGCTGGGTTTGTAAACCTCTTTCCATGAATGTCTAGAAAGTCTAGACTGAAGTCCTCCAAAAGCCATTGAATTTAAACCCTTTCTGACAGCATATTACAATTCAGATCACCTGGAACACTGATCTGGAATATGAATAATTCATTCATAGATTCAGTCATTTTCTTTGGACAGGCCCCAAAATGATGTTTAGGTTGTTTACCAGCAAAGCTTTCAGGATGCTCTGTCTTTGCTGGAGTGTTATGCCTCTCAGGTTTCCGAAATAGCAGTGCAGCCTATTTTCCAAGTTGCATTGGTTTGTTTTTCTTTCACCATGTAAAGACGGTTTTCAATAAACACTTTGAGTCTTGTCTTGGATTTACTTTGAGGACTGTCAGTGAACATGGTGCAGTTATTTCAGGAGCAGGTTTAATCCCTTTTTGTCTATGGGAAGGCTATGTGTGATGGACTGAGACGGTTTATCTTATGTTAAATGGGCCATAGAGCTGCAGTGGGCAACTGTGAATATATTTTTGTAAGCCAGTAATCTGCTTTATTGTGTGTGAATGTAGTTGGTTTCCTGTCTTTCAATGGACCTAATTGCTTTAGCTGAGGCTGCACATTTTTTTTTATAATAACCTGTGTTTATGTTTGTTTGTGGATGTGTCTGAGAGAGAGAGAGAGCCTTTACATATTCTATTTTAGCTGTAATCTTGATACAATGGTGTACGTTTTTACAAATGTGCACTTTTTACAGCTTTAATTTGTGTGTGTGTGTGTGTGTGTGTGTGTGTGCGCGCGTGCGCTTTGTGCCTGTAATTTACTCTTTAAAGCAGTGGGTTTGAATGTTTCAGGCTTGCCAAACATGCTCTAGTCAGATTGCTGAATATCATATTACATTCACTGCTGAAAGCTTCAGTTGTTTGTACAAATACATAATACAGATCTTTTTTGTACAGTTTCTCTGGATTGTAAACCACATCATTCAGATCTGCTTGTGGTTCTTTCTACTTGGAGGAACTATATACAACAGGTAGATCACTGTGGCTGAAAATATTAATAAACATGTTTACATAAAAAATGTCATTGTGTTTCTGTAATTAATGGTGTTTGCAAAGCCAATAGTAATCACTATTACTATTGCTCATGCTTAGGTGTGTAACTATGTGTAATTGTCCTGGGTACATTAATTATATGCAGATTTTCAAAGCAATCATGGGCCTGATTCACAGAAGTTGTCTTAAGAAAATATGTGAGAAAGTTTTTGAAAGTTCTAAGAATTTTGTAAGGATGTTCCATGGTGCAAATCCTTAAGCATTTTTTAGGTATTTTCTTAAGAGCTTTGTATTGCACCATACTAAAAACCATTTAAAACTATTCAGATATCAACTTACAAAAAGTGCTTCAGCTCCAAGAGTCTGCATCTGAAGACAAAGTTAAGGTGCGACATGGTCCCAGGTGGCATGGCCGATGTTTTGTTGGACGAATCTGATGTTTATGGTTAGCCATGTATAAGCCAGCTCTTTACAGCAGAATCAAATTTGTTTCATTATGGATTGATTTTGCAACATTGACAGCTTTTGAACTGAAGTGACTTGCAATCCATAATAATCCTTGTCTTTATTTTTACAGCTTTCTCTCATATTTAAAGAAATGTGTGTCTGTTATTTTGCGGTTTATTACTTTGAAGCAGCTTTGAAACTGTATTGTATACAGCATAAATGTCACTTGTATGTGGGTGCAGTGACAGGCAGTTGTTGAGTGTTGAGTGTGATGTGTGGTTCTTTGCTTTGTGTGTGGGTGAAAAGAACTGAGAACAATGAGATCTTGGCAAAGCTTGTTCCTACAGGGCTTCTTTTTTTTAATTTTATATTTAAATTCAGCTTAACATGATGAGCATTCATCCAGACATGAATACTTATTAGATATGCAGTGATTCATGAGGATGCCTAGTTTTTAGAGGTGACGATAACTGATTTTATTTAATTGGAAAATTAAAGTGCAAAGTACAGAGCCCTGTGGCACTCCAGTGGGCATTTCCCGTAGGGACAGATAGCATCATGGCTCATGGCAGAAACTTTTGCATGGGCAAGCAACAGTTATATTGTTTTTAGGAAAATTAAAACTAGTTTCATTTTATTTTAATATATTACTATTAAAAATAATGTTTGTTTTAATGGATGTTTAGCTTTTGGATTGATTTTTTTATTTGATTTAGTGTTTCAAAGTATTTCTGTCACATCTTCTTATATGTTATGGCTTCAAAATATCTGTGAGCTTCCTTTTTGGCCATTATATTCCATTTTGGGCTCTTTAGATTGCACAAAATGTGACCCACAAATGAGCATGAACCCTGAAGCAAAACATCTCAAATGACTAACGCAGTGGGAGGCTGCTCATAAAACACTTCCACACAATCAAACACACACCCATACACACACACGCTGGCAGGCATCTTGTCTCAAATCTCTTGGATCAAATCATTCTTGAATGCTAAGCAGCACAGTCTGTTGTTTTGTTGTCCATGTTGCCAAGCGACCATCAGCTAGTCAAAGGCTGAGAGAAAAGACAAATCCCAAAAGAAAACGAGACGTGGTGGAGGGCAGGAAATTGTGAGTTTTTAAGAGCCAAACTCTGGTGCTTCTGTGCAGACCAAGGTGCAGTGTTTGTGAAGGCAAAATGTGGGACACAAGGTCTCTCGAGAAGATGGTGAACAGGACGACTCTAAGCACACAGAGAGTGCTCCACACACACATTCTGGGTGAGTGTAGCCTTAATACTACACAAACGTATGTCTCTTCAAGCCGACATTAGTTCGAACCAGAACACATCTAGGATCTCCTCCAGTAGTGTAACCTGAATTCTTTCCGAAGGGCAGCACAGCACATTTTCTGCCTTGGACAACTAGAGCAAAGCACAGTGCAATCAATCTCCCTACATCCAGCCTAATGACTCTGGCATTTACTACCGCAATGTCTGCTGGACTTTAGTCTCACATATAGAGAAATGTACAAATAGAGGGTCAAAAATATATATATATTCACCCAAAGGAAAGCCTACTTGCTTAGAAGCTGCTCTTTTATAAGTCAAAAAGACATTTTACTCAAAGTCTTAAAGGAATATTTCTGCCAAAAAATTGAATTCTATTGAGCCTCAACTTGGATGACTTTGTTGTTCAACAGCAAAACAAAAGTGGACAATTGACTTTCATTGTGTGAATGGAATTTTTTTTTTTTTTTCAAAAACATATGTTCTTTAATATTTCATGAAAGAAAGAAAATCGTGCAGGTTTGGAATGAAGTGACACTTTATTTCTGGGTGAACTGTCCTTATAATACAGCTTTGGTTTAGTTTCTTTTATATATTAATTGTGACTTGTAAGTATGTAAGTAATTTTTCTTCTAAAATTCCTTAAATTTAAAGTATACTCAAATAGTACAGTTTTTGTCATTGCGTGAATAGAACTGCACTGTAAATGAATGTGGACAGAAATTCTAACATTCTTTAGTCTTGTAAGAACTTGATGAGAAATATTTGGAAAAATCTCATTAGATTGCTGACTTCGGTAACTTGGAAAATCTGAGCACAGTCTGAAACTTTTCTTTCTGAAACTCTAGAAGGAGGGGTCTAGAAGTGGGTCTTTGTCCACAGGAGGAACATGTGGAAAGACTTACACCAAAGTTTTCATTTGCTCTCCATTAAATCTTGTCAGTGTCCAAGATAAACGAGTGAGATATTAGAGATAACATTTATGTTTTTTCTTTCCTATGTGCATCTGAGACATTTCCTCATGTGACATGCATACGAGCTTTCATTATAACATATAATATTTAACAGCCACATGTAATTTTTATGATTGTGATCAGTTGCCACCTGCATCAACCACTGACTCCCATGCCAAAACCACTTCTTTCAGAACTAGGAGAACAGTTATGTCCATGGTCATCTTCCCGTGTTAGAACAGATGACCACCTAAAACTGGCTCCAAGCTTGGTCAATCCACGGCCTGCTACTGAACGAGAGCAACCTGATGTCCCCGCCATGGAGGAATTTAAGCAGCTGGCGCAGAAGGAGAAACATGCTGCCCTTAAACTCCAAGAGGAGGTGAATATTTGCAATCCTTAAGTGAACCATGTTGAAAAAGTAATTAATACAGACACATTAGACTGTAACACCCTGTTGCCTGGAATTCAAAAATCCATATTTCAGTCTCCAGGGGAGCAGTTCGGAGAGATTTTATTAGGACTTGATTAAAACTTTCTGATAAAAAGAGTCAGCTTCTTATTCAACTTCTTTAATCGTGTCCAGCAGCATAATCCTCAACTTCTCTCCTCGTTGCGTCCGAGTGTCAGATTTTATGAATGATCCGGTTACTACTCCAATGCCAGTATCAGTCAAAGCTTTGCCATTGTGTCAGAGAAATGAGAAGAGCTTTTGTAATGGGATGTAATTGCTTGTGTAATTGCTCTCCAAGGAAAGCAAGCAACAGCCAAACTCAGAGATGACTCTCCTCTTCAAAAGCCCAGTACAGTTGCACTGCCAACACTGCTGATCCATCCTTTTCTTTCTCTCCCTCCCTAACGCCCTCTGTTTCCTTGTGTTCTCTCTACCTCTCCATCTCCCACTTTCCGGTTTCACCCCAACATCTTCATCTCCTCTACTTCTCTCCCTTTTTCAATTCATTCTCCTCTGTCCTCCCCATCCACTTGAATCCCTTTCCCTCTGTTGTCCATCACTTCTTCCCCAGAGTCTGCAGGCCTGGTTTCAAGAGGCCCTGCAAGCCAGGGACAGGCTGGAGGCTGAAATGAGGCGAGAGCTCCAGGTCGAGCTGCAGGCCCAGTTCCGAGCTCAATTTGAAGGCCTGAGGGCTCAGATGGAGGAAGACAAGGTCCAAGCCGTAGGGGAGGCCTGCAGGAAGCTGCAAGACCAGCTGCACAAAGAAGCAGAGGAGACCAGGGAGAAAATAATACACACTGTACGAGAAGAGACACAGGTGGGATGCTTGCTTCACACAATACAGTAGGTAAATCAGATAAACCTACATTGGGGTGACCGTCTTTAAGGTGGTTCTCATATTGCCGGGTATCCCTTACATGATTTTAGGCCTGATTTTCACTCGCCAACACTTTTCTGAGACCAACTGGTGTGACCAACTGATGGTAATATAAATATAAGATACAGAAAATAATTGCTGGATAATGTATAATCAGTTGATTTAATTAGCAATAAGGACTGGCAGCTATAACATTATTCCACTTACCCTTTAAATAAATAAATACGTGGACATTCTTCAAAACAATCGGTTTAACAACAAGATGAACACTAACAATAATGTATTAGTATTAAAACTGAATTTGACGTTGATTTTGATGAGGAAAGCGGCCAAATGTAGGCCGTTTTGCTGGCGGTCTGCAAGCATGTTTGTGCACGCAAAATAATGCCGCATTCGCGAGGAGTTGGGTCGAACTTAATAGTAATCACAGATCATTTCACTGACTTAGCTTATATGGCTGAGAATTGAGAAGACAATATTTTTTTCATTCATTGATTTTCCATCCCCTCAAAAATCACATGAAGAAATGTATGCATGGGCTTGCACGAGCTGGTTTGCCAGGTAAAAACAAGTGCAAAAAATAATCAACTAAATTATGTGACATGATAAACTATAAGTCATACACCATACAAAATAAAGTAGCATATTTGATTTAATTCCAATGAAACCGTAAATAATGAATAACATTATGCGTGGGCCATAGTGAAAATTTGCACCCGGTTCTGTTGTATGCAAATCAGACACAACACAATGAATAATAATTAACAGTTAGGCGACTACTGATTTGTTTTAACTAATACATCAACTACGCAAATAGGTGAAGAAACAACATATGAAAAGTTTAAAACCTAAGCAATCAGAATCAAGTAGAGTTGTGAGTCATTCACCTCGCTCATATCCTTCCTCTGCCTGTGTCAGGAGTGTGTGAGGAGGTGTGTGCAGGAGGCTGAGAGAAGTATTCGTGAGGAGTGTCACATGGAGGCAGAAAGAGAGAAACAGGCCCTACAGGACAGACATGAAGAGAAGATATCTAAGCTACAAAACTGGTAAAAATACACATGAAACTCTCCTGCGCACCCCAGCTTCATGTTGTGATGCATCTCAGCTATTCTCTTTCTCCTTCCGGCCTTTTGTAAATTTCATATTTTTTCTCTCTTTGTATCCCTCTACCTTCTCCCTTTTCTACCAGAATCCTATAGATTTTGTTGTCGTCATCAGCACCGTTGCTCCACGAATTTCTTTCTTTGTTTGTTAATAATGTTTCGAAGTCGTGCATGACGTTGCGTGTGTGTTCCAGGATACAGCAGCTGCAGGACAGTCTGGAGCAGGCCTGCAGGGAGCGCATTCAGTATGAAGCAGAGTTTAAGGTCAGCCCTTGTAATGAGGTCATCGTGAATAAATGAACTGCTTTAAAAAAGGGACCCGCTCAAATCCAGCATCTGCAACACCCTGCAACAAAATGACGGAATAACAGAACTCTCTCTTTTCTCATGCCAGCACAGTCCTCCGACATTTGGTTCTTATTAAGCTTAGTTTGTTTCTCCCCATGAGTCTGTGTTCCTCCTTGTCTTAATAGATAACAGTATTGACATTTGACTCTTTGCTTGAGGACGTTTCCATCTTTGGTCATTATGATGATCCACCTGTCTTACTAATTGCACCTGTTGAACTAAAACTGAATCAGCATGTTTGTGTGCTTCCTTCTCTCTTTCTGTCTTTCAGAAGGTGCAGGCCAGCTACAAGCGGTTTGTGGACCTGACTGATTCCTCGCTCCTCTCTGATTACCTCTTAAAGCTGCGCAGACTGGGGAGAGAGCCAGGTCTCATGGACACCGCGACACAGACTGATGAGATCACCTCCTAATTTGTGATGGCAGTGTGTACACTGTCTGAGTATGACATGTCATAGCACTAGCAGTCAAAGCAGTGTCCTACACTACACGCTGTACTTTGTCTAAAACCATTTGAAACGAATAAATGTTAAAAGATTGTGGCATCTAAAATATACTTTCATTAATACATTTATCTTAACAAAGTATTTTTTTAGTAATGAAACATGTCAACTCTTTCATAATAAATAAAATATGTATATACATTTTTGCAGTGTTGCAAGATAAAATCTTGTAGTAAGACTATATTGAACTAATTGATTTATCAGATCACATTTTCATAAATACTTCTGCATATTTAAAACCCCATTAGTCTTATTTTAAATTATAGTGTAGTGATTGACACTACTGATGAACAAAAACATATTAAATATGTAATATTTTCCTGGAGCAGCTTACATATTGTTAATGTTAGTCATATTTTAATTACATTAACATGCATTGTATGTAATGTTACTCACTGATCCAAATATTTATATATTGAGGCTGTTGCTACAAGCCTCAATAATGTTTTTAAATAAAATTACCTCGTTTACTAGACGTTTGCTAGTCGTTAAAAAAAAGAGATATTTAGTAACTACTCTGCTTTAAATACATTTTTTTTAAATGCCATTCGAAATCTTTTGATGAATTAAGACAGTAGTAACATTTAAAAGAAATGTGACATGAATGAATGGATGGATAAAATTAATAGATTAATCGTTTCTAACATACAATTACATTAATATAGTATATAAAATTGATATGGCTGTCCAAAAGGGCGTCGAGATTTGCAGCGTGCTGTCTGTAAATAGATACTTCACCGCTGGGTGTCAGTGTAGGCAAGGTTTAACTCCTTGGGTCCCATCAGCAGCACTTAAGTCCATAATACACTTCTTAATTGTAGTTGTAATAGACAAGCATACAAACACAATTAATTACCGATTTCTCACATACGCAGAGCGCTGGAAATCATTCCAGTTTCAATTGGACGGTAGATATATTTATTAAACAACCTCTTTATCTGCTGCACATCTTACTAAGCTTGTCATTAGTGTCGTTACCACCAGCATGAAATGTTATTACATGCACCGTTAGCAGTGAATGCACTGGGGGCGCTGTAGCGCTATAAGCCGTCGCTTCTGAATGCACAGCACTGATCGGTGTGATCGGGTGCCGGGGATCACGAATTCACGATCATCATCATATCAAACCGAGAAAGAAGCAGTCACAAAAAAGACGAGCTCTGAGACTGTTATTATTTATTTATGGATATAGAGAATCCTTTACATGAGCGTGGGGAAATATGTTTACATGGTATATGGATGTGTTCGTGACTGACGTGATTTAAGCTAATAGCACCTCTACATGCGGAAAAACAAATCCCCCAAAGAAAAATCCGCTCCGTTAGTGCGCACTCCAGCCGGAAGATGGGATTTTTCTTATTCGAGCGCGCACAACCTCCCCTTTCCCCCTCCCTCCGCCTCTCTCTCTCTCTCTCTCTCTCTCTCTCTCTCTCTCTCTCACTCACAACGCACTCAGTCTGTCAGTGTGCACCGAGCGTTAGGAACAAGTCTCACTAGTCGGGTTTGCAGCCAGAGACAGAGAGAGAGAGAGAGAGAGACATCGAGAGAATCCAAGCAGGGCAGGCGAGAAATGAACTATCTGACTCGCCACATCCGAGCATATTCTCAAATACCCTGCAACCGAGACCCATGATTAAGGATTGCAATATTTTTTTCCACCCTGGAAAATCTGGCAATAATTTTGTCAGTCCCGACACATTTTCTAATTGTATCCAATTGAGATGTCTGTTTTTCATTTGCATTAATTAGTTTCGTGTTGCTTTTTTTTTTTTTTTTTTTTTTGCTAATTATCTGGAATGTTTGTTGCCCGCCTCAATATTTCAAGTGCATACGGAATTATTGGCATCTCGGAATCAAGCAGGAGAATTTAATTGGAGAACTGGAGGAGAGAAAGAGAAGCAGAGAGATCTGTCCAGCATCAACATGTTCTTCTGAAGAGGCGAGGACAAGCTCATTCCAAACCATCATCCATCTACAATCACATTCGTCGGGGGTAAAAAAAAAAACAGAATGAAGCGGGAGTGAAAGGGAATTGGGAAAGATATGTTCAGTCTAAACCCAGCGGGGCGAGAAAAACAATAAGCCTAACGAAATACTGGAAAAGTAAACTCTTGCATGGAAAATTGAAGCAAAGCGGCTGTGGGAATTGATATTGTGGCGGAGTTTTGTCCACGAGCTACTTTCCCAAAAGACGTGTTTTTTTTGTGGAGTTATTTACATAGATCCATATAGACAGCACCTTTGTTCAATCTATCCTCCCGTGCGTCTGTTTTAATAGATATGCTACCCATGCTGGCTCCCAAAACACGTTGTTCCTGATCACACTGACGGATTCACCTGCAGCACACACGCTTTGTTCCGAGTCCAGAGATCTCCAGCCTCTGGGAGAGTATCCCACGCAGATTTGATGGGAGTACATAGACGGAACTCGGGATTTCAGATGGCGAGTCGGGGTTGTGAAAATGGATTGGGAATTCTCCTGCTATTCTTAGTGGATTTACTCGGGATCACGGCGACTAACATGGAGCCCATCTACTGGAATTCCGTGAACAAAAGGTAAGAGCCGCGACTAAAGGCATCGGGCACGGCGTTTATTCCCCGTTTATTTAAGAAGAGCTTCGCGTTGGAAACACCTCGTGTTTTCGCACAAGTCGTTGGATGACGGCTTTGAAACGTCTCTCGCAGGGGGAAAGAAAGCTGTTAAGCGCTATTACGCAGACAAGCCCCTTAGTGGATAACCACGAGTGTGTGCAGGAGTTACGAGCATCAATGTCGCCAGACTAATAAGTGCCACATTTGAGGAATTTTACGACAACAGCCGCCAGTTATTGACGCTGCACTGTTTCACTGCCTCTCCTTTATTAGATACGCTCCAGTTCGATTGGCATGAATTTTAGTTGCTCAACACCAAGTATTTTTCCGTCTTAATGCCATTTAAACAATGCAACCTTTGTAAATCGTTCTTGCTTCAACTTGTGAGTCAGAGCTGTTTTAGTCACCAGCTTAACTTATGTCATGACAGCAGTTAAAACAAAAGAGACTGTAAACTTTAGATTTCGTCGACACCTATTTACACCGGCCATATATAAATGTTTAGGCTACATGAATTTGAAACCATCTGCACTTGTAGGCAACGTGACAACTCTGTAAAATACAACTCGAACTTTGAACCAAACTGAAATGTATCCTTAACTAGAAGCGTGAAGGAACAGCACCGTAGTTAGCTACTTCTTGGGGACTTTTATTAGTTAGCAACTTGTCTGCTGTTATGACAGGAGTTAAAGCAAAAAAATAGTCAACACCTTCCACTGGACTAGTTAACGTGGAAGCACCTGAAGTGAAAAGTTTCACACGCAAGTGTTAAGTTTAACTTACAATGGTCAATCCAAGTGCCATTTCACGCTGCTAAATTTATTCTCCAGTCACGGAGGTGACACGATTTTCTCTGCGGCAGGAAGGGATAGTGGGTAGCCTATTTTACGGCTAGATTTATCGTTGAAAATATCTGTAAATAAGGGGGAGGTTTCTGCAACCCAGCAACTGTGAATTCATTTAGTCAGGAGCAAAAGAAACCCATGCAAACGGCGTGTCCGGCGCATAAACGACGATTTATGGCCGAGCAGACCCCTTTCTTTCTTTCGTCCTTCTGTCATTACTGAGCTTGTTTAAATGGACACCCGGCGTCGTGGGAGCACTTGTGTGCCCGCTCTAAATCGGTATGTGGGTTATGAGGGGCTATTAGTGGTGCCACGAGCTCTTGAAAGACGAATAGGTTTTTAATGTGTCCATGTGGCGCATATA
Source organism: Carassius gibelio (assembly GCF_023724105.1). Classification (NCBI taxonomy): domain Eukaryota; kingdom Metazoa; phylum Chordata; class Actinopteri; order Cypriniformes; family Cyprinidae; genus Carassius; species Carassius gibelio. The sequence goes on along the minus strand of NC_068377.1, from coordinate 31,325,698 downwards.
CCGGGCTCTGCGCTTCAACAGATGCTGCCGGGGGGGATGAAGGGGGTTTATTCTGTCCCAGTGGCCGCTGGCAGACGCTCCTAATGAGGGTTCTTGTTGGTGTTGCTTGTGTTAATCGAGCAGGGGTTTGTGGGGACCTCGTTTGAAACGGGAGCGCGCGCGGCTGAGAGGCATGACCGTGACCGCGCGTTGTCTGCTTGACCTTTACCTGGGAGTGAGAGAAGCAGCACCGCTGACAATCGTTTTTAACTGATGCAATCACTTGTAATCAATGTATGTCGATCAGCAGTGAGCAATGGTTTTCACACAGATTATTCACACTTTAAATTATCCTAATTCACTTATTTTCCAAATGGGAAAGGTCACAATTAAGGTGGGAGTCTCATTTTTGTTGAAACTGTACATTGCAGTAAGTGTTCATTTTACACATAAACATGTAAATAACCTTTCACAAAAAAATGAAAACGAAAATGTCTTGTTTTTTTAATGGACAGTCAGTTGAATTGGCAAATGAAGCATGGTTAATGGCTCACAATATCAAAGTGGCCATATAATGGCGGATTAATTTGGCCGCAAATGCACTATACATTAGGCTACATGGACTGTTTGCTTGTATTAACCACTTAATTATTATTGTGTCACATGGTAGCTTGAACACTGTAATGTAAAGTCTGGTTTCTTTCCGTACAAACCACATACATAAACATAGCGTCTCCATATTCGTTATTTGATTTGAAAATATGTGCAGAGTAAATTTGGCTGCTCACACAGACACGGACGTGCACTTACAAGACATCTGCACCCTGTGGTTTTGCTCCAGGCTACAGGAGTCTCCACAGTTCCCTCTAAAAGTAGCTGTACGTAGGTTACATTGTTGGCAGTGCTGTATATTTAATAGGGATCAGTGAACCTCTGCTCCTCAGTGCTTTGAAGATGAGGTCCTGCACCTGTAGAATGTTTTATTCACCCGTTCAGTCCCATCACTCCCTCCGTCACTACTACTACTATATCTCACCCTCTCATGATGGTGCTGCCACTCTCCTCCCTGGGTGAAATGAGAAACATGTGTAACCTTCAGAGGAACGAAAGAGGAGTTGAGAAGTGATGGGAGGAAAGAGGGATCGGGAGGCGAGGGATGAACAGCGGGGCGCATCCTTAAATGTACAGAAATCAATATCTTCTAAGCCATGAATGTCAGTTTGAGTTAGGCTTAAGAAAATGCAAGTCCAGCACAAAGATCACCTTGAAATTGTCTGCTTAGGGTAAAAAATCTATAAAGGAAAAATTGTGTTTGTTTCACAGTTTAATGCAATTCCCGGAATGTATATTTAATTAAGGGGGCATACATGAAAAATGGTTTCTTGAGACTGAAAAGGCATGAAACTGGAGGGCTTTTTTTGTGTACAGTTACAGTAAATGGTGTTTCTCAGTGAGCCAGCTTTGTCTGGGAAGCGTCCTTCACTTTCTGACATTCACACCCCTGATACATTGTATACACATAAGAAAGACAGTGTGTTTGTGTGTCCTTGGTACCCGGCTCTTTCTGGATGAGCAAACACATCTCTGACTGATGTTCTGAAGGGTCAGTTAGGGCTGTGTAATTCTCACAATTGACTATGTTAAGATGTGGATTGGGTAATTTGATCCCAAACGGTTACTTACGGTTCAGAAGGCTTCCATGCTCTTCTAAATCACAGCCTTTCGGTAATTGCATTTCAGAGATTCAGATCCAGCTCAAACATGTGGTTTCTGATAATGAATTCAGACGAGCGAATGTGGGTAACTGTAAGGATTTGTGTGTTACCATAAATGGGTCTGTGTGTGTATGCGTGGTGGGCTTTTTGTATCAGCGCTCGCTCTCAAAGAAATATGTTACCCCCACTGGATTTTTAATAATTAATTTATCGCAGGGTAATTGGGCTTGGATAAAAGCGCTAGCTGACTGATGTCAAGGCTTAAGATGAGGCAAAGTACGAGGGAAATTTGGGAGGGAGGTCATTGGGAGAAGGGATTAGAATAGAGACACTCTCAATAGGTCACTGACAGACATGGTTGTGTGCAGAAAGTCCTAATTCGTAAGTCGCCTTGCATAATAAACGTCTGCCAAATGAATGTAAATGTAGAAACAAACATAGAAAGTTGTTTTTTTTTAACATGCAAATGGATTAGAGGATTGAATCTGTTAATTTGCTAAACTGAGTAGATTCATTTAAGCTTCCTGACTGGATTTAACTTTTGCACAAGGGAAACTTGTTTTAGGCTTGATTTTTGGTTAGTCATTGGAAAAAAAACATTATAACAATATATGTTTTCTCCTCTTTTAGCTAAGTAAATAAGTGCGTGTATGTGTATTTTAGATAGCATTAAAGTGTGTGAAATAGCATTTGAGCATCTGCTCAGGACCCTACAGTGAGAAATGGGGAAAATTGTGTGTGTTTGTGTGTGGTTTTGGGTCTGCTAGAGGTTTTACGAGCTCTCAGCAACAGGAGCTGTGAAAATGGCTCTCAGCTGATGTGGCAGAATAACTGCAGCCTGCCTGCAGACCAGACACACATACACACACACACACACACACACACACACACACACACACAAACACACACACACAAACAAGGCAATATAATGAGGAAACAAAGGCGCCTTCCCTGCGGAGACAGCCAGAAGTGTGTTCAGGGGCTGTGTGATGCAAATACAAGGAACACATTTTCACACAAACACACTCCTGTGTGCCGAAATACATCCAGACGTTTGTGGGGTATTAATTGAAACTATTTAGAAATAATTGAAAGGACGTAAATCGTCACACACACTGTTTGATTATTAAACTCATGCTAACGGGCAGGGAACAGTCTGTTCCCGAGAGCGGGCCCCCAGGGGACCCGGGCCTCCTAAACCCCTGCAGCATGGTACGAGTGTGTGTGTGGTGTGTGTGTGGTCTCGCTCTGAACATCCCTCATCACTCTTGTGTTTGTTTGAATCATTGTATTTGTGTGTGCAGGTATGTGATGACAGTTCTCGGAAACTGGGCCTCCTCACTTAAGCCATAATATTAGAACGCAGACCGAATATGAAACAGGGAATCAGTTCAGCTCAATCTCTGCTGTCTTCCTTGTGTTTTTCCTTTTCTTTTTCTTTTTTTTATTGTCATAAAGCTGATCAAGGTCTACAACCACCTGACCCTACATATGTTGAGACCTTCACTTCTGTTTTCACGCTCTTTCTTTGTTGGCTAATTCCACTCACAGGTTTAAAGGGTCACATGAGCGTAGGACAGGAGGCTTTCTGTCTGTGTATTTGTGTGTGATTTGGTCAGTTCTCACACAGACTAATCAGGATCATCTTCTCCTGCTGCCGTAAGGTCCAGCTTGGGTCAAAGACACACGCACATACACATACCATCAGGCCTGGATTTGGCTAATGAGACAGGGAAGTTCTTTTTTTTCTTACTTTTTGCTTTCTAGCTTGCAGTTTAAAAAAAAAGTGACGTGACATTTAGCCAAGTATGGTGACCCATACTCAGAATTCGTCCTCTGCCTTTAACCCATCCAAAGTGCACACACACACATACGCAGTGAACACACACACATACACACACAGTGAACACACACCCGGAGCAGTGGGCAGCCATTTATGCTGCGGCGCCCGAGGAGCAGTTGGGGGTTCGATGCCTTGCAAAGTCAAGAGTCAACATCGGAGCGGCATTTGATTCTTGACAAGTGTTTTTAGTGCACATTTCATGTGGTATTCTGAATGAAATTAAAGCATGACAAGCTCATACATCAAAGTTAGAGTTACCGTACCATAATGGCATTGCTATTCTACAAATAGTATAGTAGTACAACTACAATAGTAGGCTAATTGTACTAAATCTAAAAATAAGCGTAACGTCTTCAACTCAGTTATATAATTTAGCGTCACTCTACAATAGTCAAAATAAGAGGTCTGTGAGTGTTGGGAGTGTGTGTGTTACAGTGTTAAAATACTTTTAGAAGTAGACTTTAGTTGATAATATAAAGTAGCACTGCAACATTCTACTAAAATATGGTCTGTCAAACAATAACCTTACTATACTGTACTAAGTACTATGCTATACTAAGCACTATAACTTTTCTTACCTCAAACATGCTGATGAATCTCGATGAGCCGTCAGTGGTTGCTGCAGGAACCCTGGTTGATGTGGTCGTGCTCGTATGAGCGTGTGCACTGAGACTGGCTGCAGTTCCTCTAACGGCCACTGGTGTCAGTAACGGTTAGAAATTTCAGAACCTACGCAATGCTCCTTTAAGTAACATTCTAGCAACTGCATAGCAACACCCTGGCAACTTCTGACCACAACATAGCATCATTAGAAGCTTTTGCTTGTTGATTAGATGAATTGTAAACGTAATTAGCCTGAGGAAAACCACTTTCTTCCTATAGATTAGCCCATGTCACCCGGGTCCACTTTAGTCGACTTCCGCTGTCTCTCTGTCTGCCTTGATCTGGAATCAGCTCTGATATGGAAAACAAAGGAAAGGCAAGTTTTACATGGCTGATTCCAGATCTAAAGGTCCTAGGGCTAAAATCTGTGTGAGATAGCACCGTTTACTCTATAGACTACTGCAGCTTTGAAGGGTTTCTCTGGTCAATATCATAGGTGGTCAATATTAATCAGATGATACAGGCAGTTTGAAGTTAGTTTTTACCATCTGTACACTGTGATTAAGATCAGATATCCCCGTCTGTCTGTTCCGGGATTGGTCTCTGGGTCAGTAATGGGGTCAGTGTCACTGCTCGGGCTGAAGTTGACTGATCTCGGAGCTGTAAATGAGAGACAGACCTGGCAGCCAGACTTCATTTGCATCGTCGTCTCTACAGTTAAGAACACAAAAAGTCAGGAGAAGACAGGAGATGAACAGCAGTTATCAACGGAAACTGTGTTATCTGCAGTTGTATTCAAAGAGTGTGCAATGTGCAAACCTTTCCTGTCCTCCTGTCGTCTGATTGTGAAGTTGTAGTGATGTGTTGTTTGATTTTGAATGAGGCCCCTATGATTTGTGTTAATGCTTGTGCTAAAAATACAGTGTGTGTGTATTAGGACTTCTCGAAGATTTGAGATAAACTGAAATATATCAGGAACAAATATGGTTCTGTAGGGCCATGGGTATATGTTTACTTACTAGCATTCAAAAGGTGTTTTGTTGTTTTTACTTTTATTCAGAAAGAACGCATTAAATTGGTTGAAGTGTGAGTCTTTTATATTATTACAATTTTTTTTTCAAATAAATACTGTTATTTTGAACTTTCTATTCATCAAACAATCCTGAAAAAAAGGTTGGTTTCATCAAAAGTATTAAATTGCATTTCATCATTGATAATTATAAAAATGTTTCTTGAGCACCAAATCTGCATATTAGAATGATTTCTGAAAGATAATGTGACACTGAAGACTAGAGTAATGATGCTGAAAATTCAGTTCTGCCATCACAGGAATTAATGACATTTAAAAAAAAAATATATATATATATGCTTTTACTTTTTTTTTTTATCAAATAAATTCAGCTTTGGTGACCATAAGAGACTTATTTCAATAACATAAAAATTTTATTGACCCCAAACTTTTGAAGTGTGTGTGTGTGTGTGTATGTATATACTAGGGTAATAGTATATATATATATATTTCTTACTTTCTATTTTATAAATCAGACACATGAACAACATTTACAATGTTACACCCCGTCCACTACTCTCAAGTAATCAGTTGATTTATCTGTAAGTTCTTGAGTAGACAAAATGACCAAAATGCCCTTGCGTGTGTGTTTGTGTGACAGTTTGTAATTGTCAGTTAGGGGGCCATGGGTTTGACGTGACCTACTTACAGAGTGTGAGAGATGGTCAATGGATCACGACCCTGAAGACTTCCTGCCTCACACACACACACACAGTCTTCCCTTCTAGAAAACAGAACGCAGCACTCACACTTGGTGACAGCGCTAGGGCCGCGTTCCAGCCTAACGAGAACTCATGGGCCTCCCACGGCTCCTCTGCACACTTCAGCTTGAAGAATCCGTCATGTTAGGAAACATAAACCAGTCCCACCAGCAGTGCTGTTTCCTGCTATTGTCACTGATCACTTTTTACAGGGACAAAACAAATTATGGAGACTATAATTACTACCGTCAACAGTTGTAATCAGTTCTGAATCAGTTCCCTTAAAGGAAAAATGAACATTCTGTCATCAATTACTCACCCTCATGCCGCTAAACCCTTACGAGACTTATATCTTCATGGAGCACCCAAACAGTTTATTCCAGAATTTCAAGAGTGCTCTTTTAAAAGGGATGCATGATTTATCAGTACCAGTACAAGTTATAAGCTAATATTAGAAGTGATAAGGTTTTGATTGATGTTGAATATATTCACTAGATTTTTAAATGTTCTGTTTCAGTTTTAAGTGTTTTTTGTTTGTTTGTTTTTTCCTAATTGTTATATTTAATAATTTTGTTATTTGTACTATAGTAATGCTATGTATATGCCATTGTTAATATAAAATTTTCTTGTAATTAACCAGAATTTTAATATCGGTGCATTCCTCTTCTTTTTCATGATAAGCTTAGAGGCGGTTGTATGATTTATTTAAGTTTTTAGTAATTTATTTTTAATATTTCGTGTTTTTATGTTTGATGTTATTTTATTTTTAATTGTTCTGTTTAATAATTTTCAGATTTTTATAAATTAATGCTACACTATTTTGTTTATTTAATTTTCACCTTCTTATTATAAGCCAGAATTTACATTTTGGTGCATTCTTACTCTTTTTCATAATGAGCTTTGACACTTTTCTTAGATTCCATACAATTAAAACAATATACAACGTTACCCTCTATCTTTGAACCTTGAAAAATGTAAGTCTTAATGTGCTGAAAATGCACTAAACATCTCATAATAGCACTTAAAGAAGTGTTGCAGCACGGTTTTACAACAGTAATGAGAATAAATGACTGTACATTTAATATCATTGGTGTCAAACCTGATGTGATATGTCTTGCCATGCTAGATTTAAACTGAATATGAGCGTAACTGAGATTTAAGAATTGCACTGGATGGAAAGATTTTCAGCTGATTACAATTTCATTTTCGCATATAGCACACAATATGAATGACTCGTATGATTCTTTTTGTCCTGTTAAAAGTTTGGCAGCCCTTAATTAAATATAAAATAAGGTTCTCAGCATTTCACTTAATTTCTTATTTTGTGTTTCACGGAAGAAAGAATGTCACAGAGGTTTAGAATGACATTAGGTACATTCATTTCATTTTTGAATGAACTTCCTTTAAAGTTCAAACGTATGCATCCTTTAAGCTTTCATTAAATGACTATAATATCAGATGACACCGCCATCTTTTTTGGGTTTCTGTGCATAGTTCACATCAGTGTTCCTCAACAGTAAGAGAACTGTTAAGTGTTTATGTATTTGTGTGTGTTTAAATGGGGCAGCAGGGTGAACCCTATATTCGGGAGCTGGACGGCAGCTCCAGTTTGGTCGCCGGTGCTGATGCCATGTTTTAATATCGCTTCAGCATTTCAGCTGCAATATTTCCTATAATTCATCCCAGCCTTGAGATTCACCCCTTTTTTTCTGTTTCTCTGTTCCTTTCCTTTCTGCAGAAAAGCTTTAATGTGTACGTCTGTTTAAAAAATGTTATAGCTCAGAGCGCTGGATCACATCCAACTTCGGGGTTAAATTTCCTAGGAGGCCGGACTCCCTCTCTCACTCCGTCAGTAGCGTATCGCTCTCGCTTTCTGGAGACTCTCCTCCTCTGCCCCCTCTCCCTCTCCTCCCCTCAGAACAAAGCTTCGCTGAAAGACCTCAAACACACACACACACACACACACACAAACACACTCCAGCTAAAACACTAAATCATTTGCCAAAAATTATGCGTCGCTCGATGAATCCCCCCTGCTTTCCACCTTCCCCTCATTTTTTCAATCTCTCTTTCTATTAGTTTTCCTGTCTCTTAATCCAGTTGCTCTCTCGTGTTACACGTGTGTGTGTGTGTGTGCTGGGTTTAAATAGTTGCTTGTGTTCCTCCTCTGTGTTGTCTGTCTTTTTGAAGTGGGTGGTTTGACGGGTTTGTGCCAGTCCGAACACCTCAGATGCACTTTCACACACACAGCTGTTCTTGTGAATACACTTGATGTTTAAAGCCACAGGACACGTCAGAAAGTTCTGTGTCTCATGCTCTTTGAATGCTTCTATGGTAAATTTGATTATGCTGTCAGTCAAAGTCATTTAAAAGCAAGTTGGCAAAACACTAGCTGCGTTTACATGGACCCTTCGAATCCGATGTAATAGGACTAGAAGCACAATCAGAATAAAAATGTCACATGTAAACACGTCAGTCGGATTGAATTGGCTCGATCCGACTAAAATTTTGATTGGATTGTAAGGGGTGGTTTATCCCTTTTTTAATCCGAGTGAGAGGACATGTAAACACTTGATCGGATGGATGTAAAGACTACGTTCGGATTCATCAATCAGACTGAATTCATTCCGATGTAAGTAAAAAGTGTCCATGAAAACGCACCTGCTGTTTCAAGATCGCAAAACACAATGCATCAGAATCATATTGATTATCAGCCAATATTAGATGCTCATTTCAAGTTTATCTTTAAAAACGTTATATGACTATGTTTAGTGTAATGTTTAGCAAATTCTTTATTTGTAAAACCCAATTTTGTTTTGATGCCTAAGCTTTGTTTTGTAATTTTGTTTCACCCAAAATATCTGGGCCCTCTTACTTGGCAAAAAAATTATTTAACTTTTTTTATTTTATTTTATGTAAATGTATTTTATTTTATAGTTGACTTGAGATTTTTTAAATTATTATTTTTTTATTATTTTATTTGTTTTGTATTTCCACAATCAGAACAGAAAAGCGTGTGACCGTTTGACTCACACCTTCTCAGTGCTGTACCGCTGGACAACAAGAAAATCAATCCCCCTTTACCTTTCCTTTAACCCGTCCTTATGCACTTTTCTTTGTTTCTCCTTCTCTCAACATCTCTCTCTCTGTTGGAGTCCGGCTGTAGTATAACTCCAAAGCCATGGGAGGGAGAACAGATGGAGAGGTTTTCTTTCTGTCTGTCCACCTAAAGAAAGGGGGGTTAAAATGCCAGGCGGAAGGGTGTGAGGGTTTGTGGGGTGATGGAGACAAAGACTCCCCTAGCTTTTTACTGGGCAGAAGTGATGGAGCTTTGTGTGTGTGTAGAGTTGTGTATATAGTGTGTCTGGGTTGAATCCATGGTGAATAGATGGATTTTTTTAGTTGGACAATTTTACAATATAATTGAAGGTCATTTTTGACAGGTTCATGTGTATTTAGTGTGTTTGTGTCTAAATTCATGATATCTGTCTCCATTTGAATGCTAGGAAGTGACAACAATTTAGAATCATGAACATGTAAGTAATTGCGTTTTTAATTCTGTGATTGGTCCGGCTAGCTTTTTGAGAGTTATCATGTGTCTGATTGGTTAGTCAGGACAGCAAATGTAAACAAAGACTGTATATTGTGATTTAATGCACACAAATATGCAATCAGTGACTTTTTTGTTGTTGTGTTCACTGGAAATTTTAGCATGGGTGGCCCCATCCAACATGATGCTACACACACATATCTACATTAGAGTTCTTCACGGGTCCAAAAATTTGTGCCCGAACCCGACAGAGACCCGTAATGTACTACACCGAACCGACCTGGACCCGTCTATTATTTCAAAAGCTGGACCCGGACCCGTGTAGATCTGAGAAATGCCTACCCGGACCCGACCCGGACCCGTTTATTATTTTAAATCTGGACCCGAACCCGCCGGGAAGACACAGACCCGACTGGACCCGACGTTCACATATCACCTAATTTAAAGAGCCGTGGTCTCTCTTCCTTGTACCTGACTGCCTGTGATGCATTACTATCCTCCGTCAAGAAAGTTATTCATGTTATTCCAAGTCCAAGCTGAATCCACTCATTATTTCAGCTTCAAAAGTCCACTTGATGTCACGGTGACGGATGACAAATGCTACTGTGCACATGTACATTCTGACTCAAGTTAATTCGCATAATAACTTACACTGTTTGCCTTTTGAACTTTAATAACGATCGCTCGTGCAATGCCATGGCCACTGACGTTATTTATTTGCTATCATCTGATCTCTGTGCTCTCTGCTCTGCATCGAGTCTGAATCTGAACCACTAAAACGTTAAGATTAAATGGTTCATTTATAATATTATAAAAACGGGAGAAAATGTAAAACGCGGTTTGGCGGTCGAAGTGTCCCTCACTGCTTGCCATAGAAACATGACTGCACATGCGTGCTAGCTTTATCAACCTAAAATGCTTTAACGCAATTTGAGCGTAATAGAAAACATTCATGTGACAGTTCACCTCAGATTGTGTTGCTGATTTGAAATATATTAAATATGAGTGTGTCAAGTCTGCAAGCATTACCGTGTGTGCACTTGTATTAACTCTTGAGTCTGCGAGCGAGAGAGAGAGAGAGATCACCTTTTTTGGCTCACTCTTTTCTTTTCCTAATTTTACAAGTTGCAAGTTACAAAAAACACAAGCAGTCTTTGATCACGGCCGGATGTTCTCCGAGTCCGATGACTCCGATCGCATGGGTATTACACACAATGTTAAACAGACCCGGGACCCAAGGTAATAGATTCGGACCCGACCCGGACCCGGCTGATGATTTAAAATATAGACCCGAACCCGTACGGGTCCCGGGTCGGGTCCGGGGTCGACGGGTCTCAGGTGCACTGTGAAGACCTCTAATCTACATGCATGCTTTCAAACACTCACTTAGTATGATTGGTACAGTGTGCCTTGTTTCATATAGTGCAACACACTATCTTTGCCTGGCATTCCAGAGTTTTTATTTGTGCATGCATTCTACCCACCTGGTTTATGTTAGTCTCTCTCTCTCTCTCTCTCTCTCTCTCTCTCTCTCTCTTTCCTTCCATGAATAAGTGCCCAGATATGGGCTGAATGGGGCTTGATAGGCATCGTCAAGCAGCAGCATTCCCTGTATCTGTCTTTCGCACTCAGTAGGAGGCGGGATATTGAGTTTCGCTTGGGTTCGGAAGGGAAATGGGGTGCAGATGAAACTGGTCTGTCCTCACCCTGTACACTCCCCCTCTCTCTCCCTCTGCCTCCCTCACATCTCAGGCCGCAGGGTGCTGCCATCTCTCTTCTCAGGGAAATATCACATCATGAAGGAAAACATAGCTGCACCCTCCCCCAGTCCCTGCAGTACAGATAATGTATTTATTCTTCACATCGGAATTGGAGCACAGACAGGAACAGACAAGATCAGGTTCGTAAAGTCCTCCTGTAAGATCTTGAAATGGGATTGTTCGGGGTGTAACTATTTTTGTGAAGTGTTAAAGGGGGCATAACACACACAGTTTCACCAAATCTCATGTTAATGTTGAGTCCATACACAGTAGTTTTGCATCTTTCATATATCCAAAAAGTCTTTAGTTTATCATATTTATAAAAGAAAGATACAGCTTTGCGATTCTCTCCAGAAAAAGCTGGAGGCAAACTTGTATTAACCTGGAAGTAAAATGTTGGCACTCTGTCATACGTTCAAAACGTTTTTTGAAACATTGTCTATGCTTAGCATGAGAATCGAACTCTTTAACAGAGTAAACAACTCTGAATGCATGAAACAGCATTGTACCCCCCCACCCCCCCTTTAAATGTTTGTTTTTTTTGTGTGCCATTTTGGTGTCTTGAATTTGAAAACTAAGTCCATTGAGATTTTGTGGCAGTATTGGAAAGTGTTATTTATTTAATGCAAATCACAATGAGGCTCTGAGAGATAAAAGTACACTGAGTTACTTTGGTGTGATGTCTTAAAGGAACAGTTCACCCCAAATTTTGAATTTTTAAAAAAGATTTTCTCTTGTAAAGTTGCTCGTTTCCATTTAATGAAAATGAATGGTTACCAAAAAAAGCACACAAAATAAAGAAGTCAGTGTGCTCTGCATTTCAAGTCCACTCGAAGCTGCATGATGGTTTTGTCTCTGGGAAAGAAAATGGTGTTCATTCATCTAATTCAAAAGTCATTCATCTTTGGGTGAACTGTAGCTTTAAGGTCCTGTGTGATGTCTAATTCAATTTATTCATTTTTTTTTTTTTTGTCATTGAAAACTATTTTCTGTGTCTCATTGAATAAGAGAAAGACACATGCATCAATTTTAGCCTAAAGTACACTTTGATGAAAATCCTAATAAAGTACACTTAATATGAGAAATATCGCAGTTATATCTTGTTAAAATTCTCTCAAAATATATATATTTTTTCTTTTGAGTCACAAAACGGTTTGACAGCTGGCTAAACTGGGAGGATCTGTCTTTAAAAGCAAAGATAATTATGTCAGCTCACTGAAAGGACAGGGGTGGGAAGAGAGAGGGTGTTTTGAATTATCTGTCCATATTAAGGCGACATTTGCAAACCAAAACCATACACAAAACAGAGCAAGTCGCTCAATGGACGTGTGAAAGTGAGTGGGAAAACAAGAGCCAATGGCCTGTACCACTTGACCCTGTCTTAGGGGTGTATGAGCGATGGGTGGATAATCCCCCTACACTCACACCCCTCTGAGACCCCCTCCAGGGCTGCCCCAGTGTAGTGCACTCGGCTGTCAATCACGCCACAAAGCTGTCTGTTACAGGATTAGGACCCTGTCTTTCTTCCTCTAGACCTCTCTCTTTCTCTTTTTCTTCTCTTGTGTGTCTCTATCTCATACACTTACTCCCTTCATTGGCAGCTGTCTTTTAAATCCAGTTCATTTTTCTCTCATTCTTTAATTCTCGCTCTCTTTTTCTCATTCGTTTCCTCACCTCTTGGCTGTAATCTTCTCGCCATACCTGCTTTTCCTCTCAAGCTGCTTTCTCTAACAATTCTGTGTGTCTGTCCGCTCTATCTCTTCATCCCATTCGTCCCTCTTCCCTCGTTTGTGTGGGAGAGATGGAGGGGTGTCTGGCAAGGGTGCTGCCGCTCAGCTGTGCCAGGAGCCGCAGTGACAGACACACACGCGGACTGCAAAAAGGGATGCCAAGAATCATCCTGAACTCATCCAGACCAACACAAATCACAGGAAAGAAGAATCACTACTGTGATCTCTTTAATCGCTCAATTGTGTCTCCTAGATGAGTGGTGCTTAAACTTTTTGTCTCGAAGGCCCCTGTTGTCCAGCATAATATTTAAATGTCTCTTAAAATTAGCTGCTTCCAGGATTTCTGCTGTAATTCTGACAAAGCTGTTTGTAAAAAAAAAGAAAAAAGAAATGGGAGTATTGATATTAAAATAATTAGCTAGATTCATTTTGTGACTTCAGAAGTTTAGTATTATGTAAGAAATACATTTCACTTTACATCTTGAGTTAGTTTTTTTAGCATCTTAATTTAGATTTTTTTTATTTTTATATAATAACAATAATTTATTCATTCAAATCCACAAAAAAGGAGAAAGGATATTAAATTAACCTTGATTCATTTTGGGACTAGAAATTGCAAGAACTGAATGTTCTTCGATTAAAAACAAGTTACTGAGCTGAATGTTTAAATGATTTTATTATTTTGAATCTTTTTTATTATATTATTAGTAATTTCAGTTCCGATCTTGATTTACCTCGGCACTCAGATCCTCTGAGAAACTAAAACCCACACCAAATCAAAAGTCATTGACATATTTCAATTTGAATGCAAGCATTTCTCATCAAATTCAAACCTGATTTTCTTAGCTAAGCCGTTTGCATTAAATTTAGAGTTTTATATTGGATCTCTTCAAACAACAACAAAGTAAACAAAGCAATTTTAAGAGAAGTATCTGATAAAGTTACTTGAATAAGGCAAATGTCTGTGGAATCAGAAAGTTTGTGATGTCTTGAGCTATGAAAGAGCAACATATCAGCAATAACAATGTCCTTCATGTGGCCACACACACACACACACAGGGCTGATGTTATAATGCTGTAGAAAAGTTTGAAAAAGATTTTCCTCCTTCCTTCAACTTTCTGTCTTTCTAATATTGGTAGTGTGAATGTCTGGGGCTCATTCCTAGAGGTTAACATGATAATCAGATAAAATAGCAGGAATAAGAACAGGCTTTAATCCTTCATGATTGGAGCTCAGAGAGAGACCATTTTCCTGTTATTGCAAAAACAGGGAGCTGTGAGTGTGTGTGTGTGTCTGTGAGAGAGAGAGGAAGTGTGGGGTGATTTAACGTGGTTGTCTGTAACATTATCTCTGTCTTTAATTCATCTTCTGAATGATCTGCTGTAATTAGATTTGTTTTTTATTCTGTTCCCCTCTGCTAGAGATTGATGCTCTGATTAAACCCACAGTCATAAGTGAGAGTTAGGCATGCTTGCTCGCTCTCTCTCGTCTAAATAAGCAAGGCCATAAGTTCAACAGTTTCAATAAGCACACTGCAAACAACTATGTTACTCTACCTTCCTCATTAACCTGATGTTGAATAGATCCAGACTCATATGTATCTAGCTGAATCTTCTCTGCCTGTCTCCTCTCAGATTTCTGTGGGTAGCTGAAGTTATTGTGATATACTAATCTGAAAGTATTTTACAGTTCATTTAATTTGTGTGTTTAATATACATGCAGTTCTTATGATTTTATATTATTTGAGAGACATGGAATATTGTGTGTATATATTATTGATATTATTGATGTTTATTTTATGGTAAAGATTATTAGGATATTAAGTAAAGATCATGTACCATGAATATATTTTGTACATTTCCTACCGTAAATATATAAAAACTTACTTTTTGATTGGTAATATGCATTACTAAGAACTTAATTTGGACAACTTAAACTTAAATGCAATTTTTTGCATCCTGAGAATCCAGATTTTCAAACAGTTGTATCTCGGCTAAAACTAACTAAAACTAAAACCATAAAAAAAAGTTTAAAAATTACATTAAAAAATTACTTGACATAAACCTTACCTAATAAAATAGAATAAAAAAATTAAGCTGAAGTGCTAAATTAACTAAATAACTAATTAAACAACTTTAGAAACTATATATAGACATATATATAAAGCATAAAATTACTGAAACATCAGCAAAGATGAAAATGAAAACAGAAAATATAAATAAAAAATTTAATCTAATTCAAAATCAGAACAAAAGCTATTATAGTATTTCAGTAATACTAAAATTACATTGATGCATATACGATTTCTAAGTGTGCTATATACTTAAATGTTGAAGAAAGGCTGAGCTTAGTTTATCACGTGTTCTTTCCCTCTCTTTTAAACGCACACATTCCATATGCATTCATGCACACACCCAGACAAAAGAGTGAGATGCCACACACAATACACTCAGAGTGGAATGTTTAAGCAAAAGAAGGAGTGAAAGAAAAAGGGAGAAAAGAGAACGTATAGGAGTCTAGAACAGATGGATATGCTTGCGTTATTAATTATGGCTCCTCTGGAGAATGGCAGCTTCCTTTAAACTCAGCTCACTGCTGTTCCCTAATGTAGCACAATCAGACAAAAGCCAATAAAGGAATGGGGGAGAGAGGAGGAGAGCGATAATCCATCCTGCCGAAAGCTGCGTCATTAACCGTTTCATAGTGCCATGTCATGGCGAGCTGCCGGCTGCGTCTTTGTGTCAAATCATCACTCTTCCTCTCTCTTATTCTCCCTCTCAAGGCCGGATTGTGGTGTGGCTTTTTTGGGGGGGGCGGTGAAAATGTGGTGCGACTCACGTCATTGTCATGTGTATCATAATTTCTTGGTGACTTGAGGTAATTTTTTCCTTGGGATATTAATTTTAAAACAAAATGCACTTTTAAGAGTAATATATGCCTGAAAACGGTTTTATTCATAATAAGGGGCCCCTTTATAGTGGGCCCCACTTTTGTCACAAGGCCAGCTGAATTCTATTCACTTTATCTTGGTTACCCGCATGTTATTCAACACATTCATTTTGTGAAACAAATTAATCATTTGTGACAAATATGGCTGCCAAAAAATTATTTTTGCATTTGCATTAGCATAATTTTGTGATTAGGTGTTCAAGACTGTTGTATCCGCAAGCAAAACTGGAGTAAAAAATTATACTGTAAAAATTATTTTTCAAAGTTGTAAATATAACAAAGACTCATATATAACAAATGTTTTACAAGAATATATTATTTCAGTCTTTTCTACATCAAAATTTCATGTTTCATTCAATGCGTTAATTGCTATTACATTTTATGAAATTTACTAGCAAATTCGTTTCATCATCAGGTTTTTTTTATAAGTACGCAAGCTTAATTTCATTCATTTTTGTGGTTAAGTAAGTGGTTATTAGTGTAATTGTCTCAATTCATGTTCAGTTTCTCCTTGAGGTCAACTAAATCTTTTACAAATAAGGCCAAGAACATGCATTAAGAAAGTACACCGCATCATCACACCGCTTTAATTCTAGTACTAAATGTACAGTTCTAAAGTAGTGGGACGATTTTCCGCGAACTATTTCCCAGTACCATTTAAAGGGATGCATTCACACCGACAGTGTGTACTAGGACGTGACATAAGCCGGTTGACAGTGACGTAATTTGTGCACGGCGTTCAACAACGGAAACAAAGAAGAACAACGTTAACAACAGGAGGCAGGAGGACGCTGTGATCGGAGCTGTGTTTTTGTTGTGTCTCGCGGGTTTCCCAATAATGGACATGAAATGTCGACGTTTACGTAAAGTGATTGAAAGAACGGAAAAGAGGATTAAGAATCTCCAACGACAACTGGCAGTGCTACATTTGCTACAAGTGCCTGCACTTCAGCATCCGTCCATCTATCGCTGTTCATCATACTTGAGAAATAAAATACAAAAACTGCAAAAAGTATTCTGGTACTATGAAAAGGTTCCCGCGGACCGAAAGGCCTTTATGCTTACATCAAATGAGTGATGTAACACGACAAAACTGGATAGCTCCCATTAAAATCTTCACACATATGCAGTTTGGCTTCATTGATTATAAAGGAAGTGATCTACTTTTGTCACGCCACTCGCTTGTGGCATAGACACGATGCAGGGATATTTCAGGATATTGTGTAAGTGTTAGTGCATGTGTGCTTGGCTCCTGACATTGGCAGAATATTGCTGTGTCTGGCACAGAGAGAAGAGGATAACAGGAGCCCATCAGAGATGGGATTAGGAAGAATTACACACAGACACATACACATAAATTGAGCCTGCCACACACAAACTTCCTAAAATTTACAAACAAAGACCTAGTTCTGATTGATTTTCATACAATCCAATACTACATAAAATAAAAAAACGTGACATGTGACATTTTCTTAAATAGGACTAGCACATACAAAGTATAATTTAGATTCAGATTTTGTATTAGTTTCGATTCTGATACATTTGGGTATATTTCAGTTCATCATAATGTTACTGTTTATGTATATAGGCTATATGAAATAGATTCTCTCAGAGTTTTTCTCTCCGATTCTCTTGGACTTAATTTAAATTAGTAAAGGTCCATTCGCAACAAGTACAATAACTATAGTAATTACAAAAACTGTAATGTTTTAATAATGGTTCAAATTCTGTAAGAATAGAGACTTCCACACAGCTTCTAAAACGTTAAAGACAATCATTGGAATCACTTTCAGAACAAATTTTTTTTCCAGCAGAGTAACAATAAAAAGCTGACAGCCAATCAGAGTGCACCAGAGAGAGAGTTGGAGCAGTTAAAGCTTTTTCATTACAAGAACTGATTCATGGGAGTCTTTTCTTTATATACTGGTTGCGTAGCATGATTTAGAAGTCACTGAAACGAGTGGGTTCAAAATAGCCATTTATTCAATTTATTCAAGAATCTTTCTACACTGGTTGTGTAGTATATTTAGTTTTTCCTCAAGGAAATGCTGAACACAGTGTAAGAAGTACGTTTATATGCATGCCGGAAAACCACTTATTGCAATGAAACTGAACACACGAAAACAGCATTTACCTTTAATTGCAATGTTTTCATGTTATTAATAGTCCGCGAAGAAGCCGTGCCGATGCTAAGCAGCTTTTCACACACCTTTTATGCATTCTCTGCTAGAAACCGAAGTATGCTGTACCACTTTCTCTTAGTCCCTTTTTATTATACTGTGTATACAGTGACAAATTTGAGATGCTTGAATATGCTTCACTCCAATAATAGACGCATGTGTATAAATGAGACATAGAGAGCCTGATAAGTGAGCACTGTGTGTTTGACCTGTTGATATCTGAAACTCTCACAGACATCAAGCCTGACACACACACACACACACACACACTCGGGGCTGCAGATGGAAAACCTAATTCTGTCTTTTCTGTCTTTCCTTTTCAAAAAGCCACCAATTACATCCACTTCTCTCTCTCTCTCTCTCTCTCTCCATCTCTCTCTCTTTCTCTCGTTCCTGTCCCCTTGCTTTAACGAGCTATCTTGTTAACGTCAGAGCCTCTCTTACTCTCGGCCTTTCTCCTTCTCTTCCGTTTTCTTCCTCTCCTGCTTTCAGAATAGAGGGATGCGGTGGAAGAAATGGAAAACGAGAGGTGAGGTTGAAGGGAAGAAATGGATGGAAAGAGACTTGGAAAAGCAATAATAGGTGGACCAGTGACAGAGATTAGAGCCATGCTAGACAGGGAAAGTAATTGCGTGGTGCACATGTTATGGGAGGGTGATATTTCACAGCGCCCGTTTCTGAAAGGGATGCCTGTTGCCGTGGGGATTCTGGTTCTCTCATACAAAGGGATGGCAAATGACATTTACAAAAATAATTTTGAAATTCTTTCAGTATTGTGAAAGAATATTGTTTAGAATGCAGCAGCGGTGCGAGTCAGTTGTAGAGCAAATGAAGAATTCTCTGATTCTTTTCCCACAAGAAAAGACAAGCTTCAGTAGCGATCTCACAAACAGCTCTACGCCAAAGTCAAACGTCAGATTTCAGAAGATACAGATTTCCCAATTCAATTCAGTTCCAAATACACAAGCATTTGATTGAATTTCTATTAAAGAAAAATATTAAACAAAATAAGAAACATTGCTGTTTTTCTTTTGCGTGGACTTGACATATATTTAAATTACACGCTTTTTAATTCACTAAAAAGAATGAGCTCATAAGAGTCTTTTGTTTGTGAATCGGTCTACACTTTCTCCTGGCGAATGTTGCATTGCAGTTAATATTAATGAACAAAGCTGATCAATTTTATATCATGCCCTCTCTTACATATGGAGACTATGCTCCTGGCTATCAATATTAATTTTATAGCTCTGCACTCTTTACTTTGTCAACTGTCTAATGTGTTTCTATTTTATACTGTCAAGAAATGTTAGGAGAAACATTTGAGGCCAAGTTGATACTTAAAAGAAACATATAACTCTGTGTTTCCTTAAAAAAAACCTCCCTGCATCAGTAGAGACATATGAATTAAAAGGGCTGGAAAACGTCGCTTGTCTTTCGAGACCAGTGAAAGATGTAAACTGGGAGGTAGTGCGGAGGAAGTGGGTTGTGTTAAGCGCCGTTTGCTATGCCTGAAATGATGCGGTAATGAACTATCTCGCGCATAGATAATTAATAAGAACTCTTAAGTTAATTACACTGCGATGAGCTGCTATAGATTCAGGCATGGAGGAGAGAGAAAGATGGAGTGATATAAATGTGAAAGATTGTTTAGTTCTGACTGTTTACTGAGTGTGTGTCGCTTGTGCATATGTTCCTGCATGACCTTTACAGAGAAGTCTAATGTTTGGAGTTTATAGAACTCTAGCTCTACTGACAGTATTTGTGGCTTAACTGCAGACAATTAGTTTAACCCAATGAGTTTGTGGTAACAGACATTATGCCACAAATGCTATTTGAGGGTTTCTTGTATTAAACCTGAAACGGTCCTTTTAAAGGTGTCTGAACGGAAGGGGAAGTTTGTGTGTACGTGTGCCAGCTGTGGTGCCCGTGCTTCATGAAACAGCCCCTTTAATACCAGTTCAGAGGCATCAAACCACAACCTCTGCACAAACAAGACACGACCTTTGGCTCCGGACCAAACTTGCACACAAGCTGGATCTGAGGATCAAGTGGCAAACTGTTAACTGAAACCCGCGGGGACCTTTAGGTGAAGATGGAGGAGCTTCAGGAAGTTATGATTTCTAGAGTCAATGCAGACGTTTATTTAGGGGCTGGAGGGGGAGAAATATTGCTCGTCTTCAGTCCTGAATATAATTGTGCATATTTGTGCCTCTGAGGAAATAACATTAAAAATATATATATAATAATAATAAAATAATAATTATATATAGTCATCTATGATGGCGACCTTGAGGATTCTTTATGGCAATGCTCTTTAGAAACAGAATAAGCTGTAATTTTCACATTACTTCCGTCGCTGTAAAAAAAAATTTTGTCTGTTAAAATGTACTTCATGTTAATAAAATTTTGATTAGCTGGTTTTATTCAGTCAAAGAAGTATTTAATATAACTGAACAAGCCTAATGAAAGCATTTACTTATAGCCTTCTCTTCATATAAAACTGGGATTGGAGAAGTATGAGAAGTATTTTAACATCTCCCCCTTAAAATATGCCTTCTACCCTGGTTTAGGTTTTGATTAAACTTAGCTTACAATTACACTTTTTTTTTCTTTCCACAATGTCTCTCACGTTCCTCCATGTGCTTCTTATAAGTGCTTGTTTACATCAGAGCTCACACAGTCTTTCAGGCATCTCGGTGTTCTGCAGTTTGACCAGTTGATTGGAATAGTTTTCTTAAAATGCATTTCAAATTCTGAATAATTTGTAATATATAATTATTTGCCGTATTTATAAGTGCCCACGATAACAATATTGTGAATATTCATTACCGTAATATATCGCAGTACCGAATACCGGCATAAGTCTAAGTAGAAGTAATTATTCTTACTAATAAGCATGCTTATGCATTGAGTTCAGGGAGGCTTTCTGAGGGCAGATGCTGACAGGAAGTGCCATCATGTTACAATGAATCTCTGCGGTGTGTTTAGGTCACCAAAAACACCACTGAGCTGAATTGATGGATAGACAAGTGCTCATTGTTGTCCAAAAGGGGCCGGGGTCATGCATTTTTTGAGATTTCTCTCCCTCTTTGTCTCCTTTTGTCATCCATTCTTCTGTAAAATGATGACAAAGGGCATTTTTCAAGCTCTTTCTCTTTCCACAGCCCTTCCCTCGTCTCCTCATTTCTCTTCTTTCATTCTTTCTTCTTTCCAGCACTCTCACTTTCAGACTCTGTCCGTCCATAGTTGTCGCGCTTTTAGTCTCTTACCTCACCATTCTCTGCCTCTCTTTCTTTACCTGTCAGTCTCCTCGGCTGGAGGTCTGACTAATTATTCTCCTCTCTTTCTCTTCCTATCTCTCCTCTCGTGACACTCTGCTGAAGACACCTGGCTGAACCCAGCAGGACATCGCTGCGTCCCATCTTTTCTCCCTGTCTCTCCATCCCTCGCTCCGCTCTGCCACTTCTCTTCTGTTTTTATTGTCTGATTTTTACCAATGGAGCAGATCTGTCTATTCTTTTCAGTAATTTCTTCCTGTTCCATTCTTTTTTCACCTTCCTTTAAAAAAAAAAATCCTATTCATCCATCTTTTTACAACACAACATTATATTTATATATAAATTATTTATTCATAAAGAATGCATTTTGATCAAAAGCGACAGTGAAGACATTTAGAATGTAACAAAAGATTTCTGTTTTAAATAAATGTTGTTTTTTGAACTTTCTATTCATCAAAGAAACCTAAAAAAGTATCATGTTTCCACAAAAACAGTAAGCAGAACAACTATTTTGCAGTATTTTCAATTACATAAATGCCACCTTACTGAGCATGAGAGACTATCCATTAAGAACAGAAAAATAATAAAGAAAATCCATTTTTTTTGTGTGTGTTAATTTCCATTTATCCAAAAAGTTTGTATTTGATCTTTAAGGGACTCTTATATGATCCCATTAGGATTTTTTAGGATTGGCTCTAAATTACGGTAGTAATCCTGTAAAGGATTTTTTGGAGTGAATTTTAACATCTAACACATTTTCATGTTCGTCACACCCTTTTTCTCCCGTCTCTCTCTAACTCTCTCTGTCACTCAGTCTGTTAACCTAGTCAGCAAGTTGGTGTGAACTTTCTTTCCCTGAGACTTTGATAGGAATAATGATCAGGCATTTTTTCTCGCTCTTTCTCTCTCTAGAGAGAGACAGAGGGGCGGGAAGGGCTGAGAGAGAGAAAGAGAGTCAAGAAAAGGGTGAATAGGGAATTTTTGCTTTCAGTTTTTTTTCAGGGTTTTCATGTTCACTGTTTTTGTGAATGGTCTCTTTAGAATTCAATGATACTAAGGGAGAAATGTGGTATTTTTAAACCCTTTCATATTTAATTATCGTAATCATCAGGGATTTGCTTCATCTTTTCAGAAAGAGTGTGCATATGTCCTGTTTGTGACCGTAGTTGTAGCAGATTGAAATTGTCGTTCTCTTTCTATGTGTGTGTGTGTGTGTGTGTGTGTGTGAATAGATCGGTTGTTGTGGTATTCTTCTCACGGGACACTAAACGTCACTGCATTCTCGAAAACGTGCCTCTACTCCAATGGGATGCATGTTCTTCACTTCCAAAATTTATTCGCTCTCTTTATTTATCGAGCATCCCTCGTTCATGTAAATGAAAGGGGTTGCCGGCAGAAAACTTTCCCATGCACCACCGCGCAGCTCCAAAGCCTGCGAGTCCTGTCTTGCCAGAGGCCTGTCAATCATCTCTTCAGCTGTCAATCTTCCCCCCCGACAGGAAGTGCTCTTGAGAACAGCGTTAGAGAGGCTGTTTCTAATTGGTTGTCGGGGAGAGAAGAATGTTATAAAGACCCCGTGACCCTATATGAGTTTGAGATGAAAGTTTTGTGTGCTAAAAAGATGCCCTTCGGCACTCTGGAGGAGATGAGATTCCTGTGGTACAGCGCACACACACACACACACACACACACACACAGACACAATCGCAGCAGAGACGGGCATGACGCATATCTTGACAGGATTGGAAGCAGAGGTGTTTGAAGCAGTAGTCAGTCTCATCTGTGTGCTGAAACCTCTCTCTCTCTTGCATCTGTAGCTGTTGATTTTACCACAGGGCACCTCGACCTCGGGTCCAGCCGGGACCCTGGCCTGACAGCGCTAGACCCACTGGAGGGAGAATAAATGCAGTTAAGGGGAGGCAATCAGAAGGAAAAAATGCAAAAAGAAAGATAGAAATAGTGTCGAAGGAAGAGGGAGAGAATGAAATGACTTTCAGATGCTGGGACAGTCGGTGAGGTTGATTTGTGAAGCCGGAGGGCTGTTTTGGGCCTCAGGGTGTGGAATAGCAGCCTGTCATCACTCCACACTGGCCCTGATTCGCCCCGCACACCACACAGTCCTGTTAGGCCAGAAATCAGAGACCTGCAGACCTACAGAAACAGGATTTTGTATGGTGAGGCACGCTGAAAAACACATTCTGGGAGATTTTACAGCTCACAAATTGAAGGATGCCACATAACGTCAGCAGTTGAATGGTCAAGCCGGCGTTCCCTCACTATTATACATGGTTTGTTGGCATAAGAATGCTCAGAAATGTTTTAAGTTTTAGTATTTTCTGCTTTATAGCTTTATGGATCTTTAAGGATGTATTGTTATTATATTGCTTGTTTTTCAATCTTTTGTAAATTGCCTTTGAGTACCCTGAAAAGCACTCTATAAATTAAATGAATAATTGTCTTTTTTTTATATTAAAAAACGGTTTGTGTAATTTAAAGTCAACATTAATCAGTGGATAACTAGGAGTGCCACATTTAAAGAAGTGAAAGGTAAATCATTTATCAATGTAGGTTTTTAAAAGAAAATGATATTTAATATTTGAATAAATTTATTTGATCAATTGATACTCAAATCTCATAAAAAAATATTCATATAAAAATTGATTTAATTTGATTTTGTTTTGAAACTATGAAACATTACGATTTGTTTTCTTAGTGTCACTTTGAAATGTTTTTCCTTATGTTTTTATCTGATTATGCTTTAAACAAATATCTACCTGTATTGTATAATTGTTCATATTTTATGCATTATATCTTATTTCAAGGATTTTTAGACATGTTCACTCAAATTAACATTAACTCGTTGATTTCAGTACTTTTAAATGCGCACTAAATAAATAAATTGCATTTTTAAAGCATTTACAAATTGCTTTGCTCCATCTTTCTGCCAAATGATTTGCATATCCACTTGAGTAGATGTTATTAATCAGAAATGTATTTAAGTGAGAAAAATTGGGAATATTTATACCAAAATGGAGCTAGATGTGAAATTTGAGTTTGCTAAAGCAATGATTATTTGGCAATAGTTCTCCAGAGGCATCAAGCTGTGAATTGTGTTTCTCTCTGGATCCTTTGACTGCAAGTGCGTAGACGTTGAAAGCCGATAGCACATTGTTTTATGTGTTCTGTCTCTTTTAGGAACCCCCAGGACTCTAAATCTGTTTGTGATTTTCATCGGTCCAGTTTTTTCCTTTCAGGAATTGTACGCAGTAGCTCATAATCTCTGCATGCACATGGAGTCAGGTGAACCTTTGAGTAACAGTTTTTTGGGGCCCCAAAGACATCTGAGACCCTTGTTGGGGTGTTTATAGGCCTTGTGGATGCTCTGGACTCTGTGAGGTGGACAGTGGGGCAGCGGCGGGTCTCCACAGGGCCCCTCAGTATGTGGCCCCTCTGTCTACCTCTGACCCCCGGTGACTTGGTCTAATAAGACCGTTATGTTTGAGAGAGTGAGCTTAACCTGTAGTCATCTCCCCCGAGAATAGAGTCCTCACACTAATACACACAGACCGCATTCATATGCACACATTTAAAAAGAACACACACTAATTTCACCCAGAATAACACGGGCATTGACACAGAGACCTGCGGTCACACACCAGCTGGGCTGAAAGACTCATTTCACTCTTTAAAAGCCCCCTCATCCACACCTACGCTCTGTGTGTGTTCCTCTGATCCGGCATGAACGCTCACGTCTTTAAACGGCATTATGATTAATTATGCCGTGGATCATATTCATGTGCACATACAGACTCACACGTATGTTAATTTCTCTGAACAGGGGGGTTTGAGAACATACGGCTGCATAAATATACAAGCCTGATCTGAGGACACGAAATACAGACAGTGAGAGGAGGAAAGCATATGTTCTCTCGTTTCTTTCTCTCTGTCAGTCTTGATGGATTTTGATTTCGTTTTTTTGGCCAGAAGGAGGGGGTTGGCCGTTCATTAGCATTTATTTCACATGTGATTAATGCTAAACTTTCCAGACTGCTTTCCGAGGGCGTGGAAAGGATCACGCTGTTGAAAACAAGGGATGTTTGAATAAGAAACACAAGGAAATCCAGTTTCTCTGCTTTCTGGTTTGAAAGCGCGTAGCGTGGAGGGATATGACACTGGCGCTGGAACGATGTAGACCTCCTCCTGTTAGGAAAGGGCATGACTGTAATGGTGACAAGGACAGACTTACCTTCACACACACAGATTCTCTGTTCATCTGCTTTGTGCTTGCAGACACAACACTGATTTTGTTTTGCTTTCCATTAAAGGGACAAGATAAAGACATATTTTTCCCTCCAACTAAAAATACTATAATCTATTCTAAAATACTTCCTTAGGCTTAAAGGTAAATTGATGGTTTTCATTCCCAAAAGTAATATTCAATATTGTTGAGTGTTATTATATCCCACTCATATCAAGATTAATAAACAGATTGCAATTCTTTTGGGTGCCACAATTGGACTATTGGTGCAAATCACACCCAATTTCATTGATGTACCATTATACTTTTTGTTAATCTTTTGAATCTGAGTTTATTTTTATATTTTCTGATTCCACTTTAATTTTAGTTAAAACTTTTGCCATTTTGTTGTTGTTTGTAATTTTATATATATATTTTTTTTTATTTCAGTACCTCAAATGAGAGACGCTGCCTTGGCAACTGGCTGAAATAAAAATATTTATATTTAATTTTATTTCAGATAATGTTTCAGTTTAAGTTACCTGTAATAACCCTGCTTTAAATTTGGCGTGAAATGGAAATTAAAAACTCTAAACAAAAATCTGAACAAATTATCTTAACACAAATCTTAAAACAATGTCTTATGTGGTTTTGCTTTTGATGTACATTTATTGTGTTTTGAGGATGGTTCGATGTTTTTAGTAGAAAATAAGTCAAAAACAAACTTAATATGATTTTTTGCAGCACACTTCCTGTCTTCCATTTGCATCTTTTTCCAGTTTTCCCTTCCATCAAGCCTCTTTTTTTTCCTTAACGTTAACTTAATTTTGAATCCTTTTCTTTTGTTTCCCTCTGTAATTCTCCTCACTTTCTCTCTCCCTCCAGGAGTGGCCATATGGAAGCCATTTCACCCGCTGTTCTCTCACCACAAACATTCCAGCAGTGCCTCCAGCTCTCTCTTTCTTCACAGCAGCCTCTCCTTCCTTCATTCTCCCTCCTCTCCTCCCCTTTTATCTTTCACCTGTTTTCCTTGTCCTCATTTCCATCGGTTTCAAAGTTTGTTTGCCGAGGTCATGTGATAATTGGCCACATGTGATCTGCTCATTGTCAGACAGTTTGGCAAGTCTGTACCAACACCTGAGTGTACCGTGTCGTATTTACATACTGACCTTTAGCTGTCTGTAAACAATCACAAATCATTTTCAAGACGTGTTTGTGGATGTTAGATGCTAATCGGCATAATATGACCTCATTTTTAGTCTCTGTGCGTACTTTTGTAATCTTTTTTTTTTGTGTGTGTGTTGTGTGTGATGTTTGCACATAGTTAATGTGAAAAGAATGGAAGATGGTTAAATGTTTGTGGGTTCTGATGGGACTGTGGCTGCATGCGATCAACCATGACGCAAAAGTTCTGTTTTGGTTTGCAATGTTTTTGCAAACTTGGACTACCAAATACATGGGGGGTTTGGTAGCAGATTTAGTGTGGCTCGCTGTATAATTGATCAGAAAATGCAGGTGAAGACTGTGTAAATAAAAGGTTTGCATGTCACTGCATATCATTTTAGCCTCTTTTTTTGGTACACACACATTATCTATCAATCAATCAATCATCCGATCGTTTTATGTATTTCTCCGTCTGCTTGTCTTTCTGTCTGTCTAGTCCGAGCTTTACTTTTTCTAATACATTTTTGTTTTTAATAGCTACATTCTCTTTCTCACTTTTTCCTCTCTGTTTTTGCTGGTCTATATGCGGTGTAATAAGGGCTTGGATGTCTAACTGGTAGGTGTTGGTCACTCGAGACCCTGGACAGGGTTCAATCAGGCCCTGGAAGCTGACGATATAGCCGTGAGGAGAAAAGAGAGAAAGAGAGATGGGAAATTTACTCATCCTCTAAGAGGGCTGATATCTCCGGACCACCACTGGCCGTGATTCCAGTCCCTCCATGGCCCTGCTCCTGATGAGATCAATGCACGCTTGGAGGTAAAATCAGCTTAGTGAAGTGGAATAGAAGCTGAAAATGAAGTGGAAATTGCAGAAGTCAAAAGTCATTCTCACGGCATTTCAAAGTGATTTGAACTGAAGGATTCCAGCTGGTGTTAGCTCGATAGCTTGTTATCACATGTAATCACCGACTTAGATCTAATTCTTAAATCTGGAAAGCTTTTTTTTTGACTGGTGGGGTTTAAGTTGTTGAGCCTGCAGGAGAACATTTTTAGTGGTGTTTGGTAAAGATGGCATAGTTTAGGATTAGAGATTGGAGCAATTCTTAACCATAAGCGTTAAATTTCGACACTAACTCATTCTGTACCATTTGTTTAATGGACATGAATGAAGCTTCAGATTTATGCATCTTGGAGAAGAGAGTGTTATTATTTTTTATTTTATTCTTTTGCCTGATGAAAAATAAAAATAAAATAAAAACATAAACTGTGCTACAGACATGAATGAGACCTCATGCATTTGATGCTGCATTTGTTTATTTATATATATATATATATATATATATATATATATATATATATATATTTATTTATTTATTTATTTTTTAATTTAGAGATTTTTACCTGGTGATTGATACAACAGGCCAATAATCCTTACCTTATGTGCATGAATGAGGCCTAAAATTATGCTGCTTTTTTATGTTTTATGTATTCATGTATTTATATGTCTTTTGACTTGAGCTAATAAAGAACCACATACAAAACCCTTTAGCAATTGCTTAAGCAATACCTTGGCCACCACCGTATTTTCCTTTCTTTAAAAATTCAGTTTCCAGAATTTGTTTGCGATATGTGATATTAATGTACTTGCAGACATGCTAATATCCTCAACTAGGGTGTGTTGAAACCTCTGCATTTATCATGTGAAGGATTCTCAGACATACCATTTTTTATGCGCGCACACACACACACCCACACACACACACACACACTTAAAGGTCCACCTCACTGCACCTGTGCCCCGAGCTTGTTCTTGGACACAGCTCGAGTTTCTCTTGTGGAATCTTTGTAATGCAATACTGATGAACAAGAGGACGGTGGAGGGGTGTATGGACAAGAGAAGGTGGGTTTGGGTGGAAGGGTGGGGGGGTTGAGGGTCAGTGCTGTCAGGGGTGGGACGGGGTGAAACTAACACTCGGCTCTTTTCAAGAGCTGTCAGGGTCAGGGAAGGGTGTCGGCGAAGTTTGACAAAATGATTTTTCTGCCCTCATAAACGAGGCTGGTGCACACACTCCTGTCACCTCTGCCCCCCTCCATCCCCTCACTCCTTGTTTCAGTGTGTGACTATGAATGCCAGCTTTGTTTCAGAGCAAGAGAGAAAGGGAGAGAAACTGAGGGAGGGTGGGCGAGAGAGCAAAACAGGAATGATGAGTGTTTGGGATGAGAAGGAATGGTCGGAGGAGTGTATTATCATGTTTATATTTAGAGTAAACAGAGAAGTCGATATAATTTCGCTTTAATCTGTGCTTTGAAGGCTTGCCCGTGTGTGTGGTTAGCTTTTTGGAGCTTTGCGAGCACAAACACGCACACTACTGCTATAACTCTGGTGTTCTCATCCTGCTTCAGTTCCACACGCTCAAACTTGACTTTGTGGCCACATTTTTATATGCGTCCCTTTTCCTTCGTTTTTTTTTCTAGCTTGACACGCGGGTCAGAAATTCTTTGGCGAGGTTCTGCAAACGTTCTCTAATTATCTGCCGAGTGCTTGCTTAACCCTGAGTTTGCTCATTAGACATCGCTGCCTGACAGTTGTTCAATCACGAAGGCTAATGCGGTCCAGTGCTGAAACATATGTAATTACACAGGCTGTGCGAAAGGGTCTGGCACGCACACATGCTTTAAAAAGAACGTTGATGGATCACAGCGCTTGTTGTGTTGGACTGCTTTTTCAGTTTCACTTTTTTACACTTCATGAAATTTCAAATCCATGTATTTGTTTCTTTTCTTTTTTTTGAGTTCATAATTTTGTTTAACTAGACTTTTTGTGACTAACTTTCTCAACAAGGTTCTCCTCAAACTGTTCCTTTGCCATTATGGTTGTTGCTGACACTAGCTATAGAAAAAATTGTGTTGTATAATTTTTTGCATATGGTCTTTTTTATCAACAAAGCTGAGCACGTTCTGTATAATATGGCAATTTAGCTTATAATTGCATACTTGTGTGTCATTCTGTAGCATACATAGTGCTAGGTTGGTGAAAATTAAGTGCTAAAGTTGGCACATCAGGTTCATTTGAAGCATAATTTCCTTCTGGGAATATTAAATATTAAATAAAATACTTCCATTTGAGACTTCCTTTCTAAAGTCAGAGTGCTGAGTGTAAAGTACATTATTTGGGATTCAACGTGCTGTGTTGCTTGACAACCGTAAGCAGCCTATTAAGGATCATGAGCTTAATTAATTTTTTTTCAGACTATTATTATTACTAACAAGAAGAATAAACAATTTGCCACAATTAAGTTATTTCCGTATCGAGATCATTTTTTAAAAAGTAATATTTTGAATATTTTATTTTTAATATTAGCTCGTTTTAGTAACTTTGTTGTGTCCTTTGCAACAGCCCTTAACCAGGTAAGAACAGCTAACACATGGCCGCTCTTGGCATTGTGTTTAATTGACCGCTTCTTTGATCCCAACGGGAGCAATCAAGCTTTTGCAGTGTGTACATGCGTGTTTGCTAGCAGCGAGTGTGAGTTTGACTAAATGCTGTTCTGTCACGCTGACACGGAGGGCGTGAGAGGGAGGGAAAGAGAGAGAAGGTGTGAATGTGGTGATAAAGGACAGTATTCCTCTGCTTGTGTGTCTGGGCCTCAGCAGAGAGTTCAGTGGGTTAGAGCAGACCGGTGTGACCATGTCAACAACACGGCCAGAACTGAGTGAGCAGCTCCCTTATCTGCTGCATCCGCCGCTTGCTTGCTTGCTTCTCTTTCTGTGTCCACCTGTTTTTTCCCTCCCTCATTGTTCGTCTCTGTTTGCTCTTTTCCTCTCGGTTTTGTAAGCTATTTTATCTTTCATTCAGCCCTTTCTTTCTCTCCTCTGATCTACAGCACCTCTCTCTTGCTCTCTCTCTCTCTTTCCGTTTGTCTTTTTGTTTGTTCTTTCCATTCTTCAAGTCAAGTCTCCTGTGACCATGTCTGAGATAAACCAACAGACAAAAATTTACCTAACAGAATGTGTATGCAAAAAATGTCTTTTGCATCGGCAGGATGTTTTGAAATTTTGTTCATCAGTTTTTGCCGGAGTGTATATATTGTCTACCTGACAAAAAAAAAAAAAAAAAAACACTTCGCAACAGCATGTCTGTGTTTTGGTTTGGTTTGAAGGACATGTTAGAGATAAGTTGTTAGCTTTAGTTCATTCGACAGCTTTTAATGTGGATTACCACAGAAAGTTTAAATTGATCCATTTATTTTTATTTTATCCAAAATTGCAGTTGCAGTAATAAAACATAGAATAAACATTAAAATGCACATTGTTTTAAAAGTAACCACAAGGCTTGTGTTGGTGTGCAGTGGTTGAAAGGAATGTGATGCAATGCTACATTCAGGTCTTCTACTTTCCTACTCATGAGTTTAGAAATGGTAGTTAAAATTAAATTACATTTATGCATTTAGCAGACGCTTTTATCCAAAGCGACTTACATTGCATTCAATCTAACAATTTTCTCCTTACATGTGTTCCACATGATGTATGTTCAAGTAATTTTAGTCTGAACAAAATGGACTAACAGGACATTTATTGTATTTTCCTCTCTCTTTTTCATTTTGACAAAACTAGAGCCCGACCGATATATCGGCCGGCCGATATTATCGGCCGATATGAGCTTATTGCATTTAAATCGGCATCGGCGTTTATAATGGCCGATGGAACATGAGAAACGGAGTCTCATGCTTTACTCATGTTATGAGTGTTGCATAGTTTACCCACCAGAGGGAGCTCTGCAGCTCCAGAGTTGACAACAGCGCCAGAAATTCACTAGCGAAGAAAGCGATAAGCCAAGCCAGCCACGGAGATTTTTTTTCTGTTTTGATGGTGAGTCTGTCGTTCTTCATGTGAAATGATTTAGTTCATACACTGTATATACAATGATGTGGTAGTTCTAGCTAACGGTCCTATCATTATCACTTATAAATATTCTGTAACATCACTTACAGCCACTAATGCATTGCTATATTAGATTAGCCACGAAGCTAATACCATGTTTATCAGTGGAAGAGTGCGAACGTTAATAAGATGTCAAACTATAACGTTATCGTTTAACTTATTCTAAATATATCTGCAGTGTTTCCCACATAATGACCGGGTAACTGTGGCAGGGGGGCAATGACTAGAAGTTATGTACAGCGTGCCTCGAAAAAACAACAGCTGTTATGTTATTGAATGAATTCATTAAAAATAGGTCATTGCACTTACATCAAATCACGATATGGACGAATATCTGTAAGTATTAAGCCGGAATAGTCTTTTTAAATATGAATCCTGCATGTTCTGCGCGTCTCTGTTAATGAATGGCGCAGAAGCGCCTCTTCATTCATTAAAAACACGTAAGCGCGCATTAAGCTCGCGGTGAATTCAGCGTCCGCTGTCTCACTAAATAATCACGTGAACACATGAACAACATCCCCAGAACTGCTCTGACAGTCACTTCATGAGCATTTGACCGTTTGATTTAAGTAAAAACAGCGCCACATCACATACACAGAACTGTAAATGTACGCCAACCCGTCAAAATAAAAGTCCAGTTAAAGGCTGTTGTTCAGCAGAATGTACAAAAGCCTATCATAGACCCGATTACTAAAATATTCGATATTTACAGCCTTATGTTATTCTAACGCTAATATAGCTTCCTTTTTAGCAGGCCCCTTAAATGCTTGCTATTAACTTGATTGAAGGTGGTTCTTCTCAAAATTGACAGCGGTGTGTTCATGACACTAACGTTAACCATTCAACTTCGAGTAGGTGGGTCAGAAATGATTAACCAGAGGGGACATGTAAATAAATGTGAGCTGAACAAGCGCTTTTTTTTATTTATTTTTATTTTTTACAGATTGTTTCAAAGCAGCTTTAAAGACATAACAGGAAAATGTTGTAATATTGTTAAATAGAAGTAGGTAATAGGTAATACCTATTGGTTGACAAATAAAAAAAATATATATTTCTCATTTTTGCCTATGTAGGAGATCCCTGTTTATTATAATTCTAATTCTAATGATGACACGAGTAATGATACATGGTGATATTATTAATACACATGCTTATTCTTTCTCTGTCTCTTTCTGGCCTACAGATACCTGAAAAAGGTGAATGCTGTAGCAGCAAAGTGTGGGACTACTTCTGCAAATACTTTAACTTTAGTATTATAATTTATTTACAGAACACACACAGACTGTTAAAACCAGCTTCAACTGGAAGAAAGTAAAAGTGTTTTTTTGACCATTAAAAAATATATACTTTTGATGTGCAATTGTTTAGTCATTGAGACTATAATCTAAGGCTTTTTTTTTTTACATAATCTCTTCTGGAAAATGGTTTATACAGCCCACATACATAGAACAGGCAGATATTTTGCTATTGAATGTTGTGTAAGTGCAGTATATAGGAAATGGGTCTAATATCCAGTTTATTTTCAAAATCAAAATATCGGCTTATAAATCGGCTCTTTTCGAGTTAATATCGGCATCGGCATCGGCCCCCAAAAATCCATATCGGTCGGGCTCTAGACAAAACCAGGAAGCTTTTTAATGCTAATGCAACATAATGAAGGATGCACATTACATGTGTAATTGATGCTTTATTTGTGTGTTTTATCATAATAGTTTGGCTGGAGAGAATGATGGGAAATGTAGTTGTAATGTATGTAATGTATGTTGTAATGTATGTGAGGTGACAACTATGTCTCCTAAACAAGCTAAATTAATAATATTTCCTGGCTGCATTTAGAACACAAAATGAATACATTCTGATTTTACTGCTAACATTCACAATTGTCGTGATCAGTGGCAATCATAATTCTTGAAATCACACGTCATAACAGCTCTAACCATTTGAGCCTGAAGAAAGTCCTGATTTGTCCGCTAGTAATTTTGACTCAATGATTATGAGCTCAACTTGAAAATATGATCATTCTGACATGAACTGAATGCCACAACAGACTCACAGAAAACCCACAGGAATTACATTGCTAATACAAAATCAGAAGTTCATCAACCTAGAACATTAGTCCCACTTTATAAGGGACATTTGAACTTTACAGCTCAAATAACATGTTAAATAATTCAAGTGCTTTAATAAAAAAAAAAAAAAAACTTAATCTGGAACCCTCTGGCCTGGTTTACTTTCATTGTAAGTACACCACCATTTAAATGTTTGGGCTCAGTATTTTTTATTTATTTTATATATAAAAAAAAATAGTAATTGTATTCAGTAAGGATGCATTAAATTGATCAAAAATTATTCTAAATACATTTATAATCTTCTAATTTTGATTTCAAATAAATTCAACTCTTTTGAACTTTCTCTTCATCAAATATATTAAAACATTGAGAACAACATTGATGTTTTCAACATCAATAATAAAGAAATGTTTCCTGAGCAAATCAGCACATTAGAATGATTTTTGAAAGATCATGTCACACTGAAGACTGGAGTATTTCAGCTTTGCCATCACAGGAATAATTGTCATTTTTTTTTAAGTTGTTTTGAATTGCAGTATTATATTACTTTATTACTGTTTTTATTTGATTAAAAATGCAGTCTTGGTGAGCATTACAGACTTTTCAAATACATTGAAAATCTCACATACAACAAAGTCACAGGTCCGTTGTTTTCCATGCCACAAATACTGAAGTTGTGTTGAACTCAAAAACATTCCTTTAAAGACACGTGTGTTCGGCTATTGGTCAGTCTAATTGTAGCATGTGAAGTGTGTGTTGAGTGTCTGTTCTCTCCACTGTAAGAGCTACTGATAACCTTCATAACCTGTGTGACAAAAGCACTTCTCTTATAGGAAATCCACACACACACACACACACACACACACACACACACACACACACACACACACACACACACACACACACACACACAGAGAAGCCTTTTTTCTCACACACAGTTTCAAATTCACATACTCTTCTTCTGTTTCTTAAGAGCAAGAGTGACTAGCTTTAGCATACTCTAGGTTAGCATGTTATGGTAATGTATTTGATTTGTAAATGGATCCGCCCATCATTACGTGCACATATTTTTGCATTTCTTTTCACATGGAAACATGAAGCCCGTAAAAAAAAAAAAAAAAAGACAAAAACAAAACAAAAACAAAGCCCAACTGCCTTAAATTGTTTACATGTAAATAGCCGTTGGAGTTGCTGGCTGTTTAGAGATGATGATAAAATGTTAATTAGCATATGTGAGCCGTTTAGTCATTTGTTTACATAGAAAGAATTCAAAGGAAGCTCGCTGAGATTCCGCAACAGCCAAATTCTCCTGGAAATTGGAATCTCCAGACACGTCCTCTGCTGAGCTTTGATCTGACACGGTTTCCTTTGGAAACAAGCGTTTCTGGGTGGGATTTGGATCCTGACTGGCCCATTCATTCTCATTAGAGTCACTTGTTGAAGTTAGAAAACAAAATATCATATTTTTAGAAATTCAGTCGTCAGAAACTTTGAAGTCTCAGCACCTTCAGATGATTTACACAGCGGTAGAGAGCACTTTCATTAGGGCTATGAATAAACAGGAAGGGAGACGAGCAGAGCAGATGAATGAAGTGTAAAAGAAGAGGATGAGTTTCTACTTGTAGAAGGTAATTTAGTGAATGAAGAAACACAGTGAGAGTGTGGGGTATGTTTGGATCCACACCTGCACCAGTAAATGCTAGCTTGTTCCTGAGGCAGCTAGCATCACCCACAGATATTTTCATGTGAAGTGTGTGGTGATGTCAGTGAATGTCCTGAAGCGAAGGGTTATAGTGCAATATTAAGCCAGTCATTCGTATCCCATGATGCATCCTTGCCCCCTTGATCCATATAATTTACAGATTTTTGCAAGTTTGCTCTGCCACAAACAAAGACAAAGATTAAAATGTGAATGTTTTTATTGTATATCATGTTGTAAACACCGGATGTGCATTTCACTGATTAAATGAAGACAAACTGATATATACAATGTGACGAGCCATTTACATTTTGGCATAGTGTGAAATATGAATAATACTAGAGATAATAAGTGAAAAAATTATGAATTTTTGTGATTTTTGATTTTGCATTGAATTTTGTATTCAGTTGAATGGTTAAAAGAGTTACAAACAAGAATTGAGCTAAATGGAACTACAAAACAACCAAAAAAAGTACATTGATTAATTTATAATGTCAATCTATTAATTAAAGAATCATGAAGACATTTTTTTCCACTAAAATATTTAGTAGCACAGCTGTTTTCTACATTGATAATAATGTTTTTTTAAATTTAAAATACATTAAAGTAGAAAAAAGTTATTTTAAATTATTTGTATTTTTATAATTTAATTTGTTTACATATATGACTTGCAAAAGTGCCTATTTTATTAATTATTAATAAAAGCTTAAAAAGTAAAAAGTCAATTATTTTGTTGTTTAAGACACACAATGTTTGTATTCAGGTTTTAAATTATTTATCGGTTTTTAGCCATGCTATTTTTTTTTATTTTTTTTTGCCATTAAATGTATGTTTCTAATGTAATGACATTGAAATCTCTCTCTTTCCCTCTCTGTTTTTCTCCAGGTTTAGTGATGACAAGGGCTATGTCCTCTACCCTCAAATCGGGGATCGCCTGGACCTCATTTGCCCAGCGTCTGAGCCGCCCGGTCCCCGTTCCCCCGCCGAATACGAGTACTATAAACTGTACCTGGTGTCATCACGGGAACAGGCCGACAGGTGTGAAGTCACCGGAGCCCCCAACCTGCTTCTCACCTGCGATAAGCCCAACAGTGATATGCGTTTCACCATCAAGTTTCAGGAGTACTCGCCCAACCTGTGGGGTCACGAATTTAAAACCAATCAGGACTACTTCATCATCGGTGAGTGAGGGCACCAAAGCATGTCTGTCGACACACATCACAACTTCTGATTATTTTGACCAGAAACTTTTAGTTGTGAAAAGTTCTTCTATTGGTAATAGACTTTGACTTACACTTATGTTAGAAGAGATGGCATGATGGTATTTCATCACTGCATTTCTATTGGGTTTGTTTTTAGTTCAGGCTTGTAAACGTAGTTAAAATTTTCGGCTGATTGTGACTTTATCATCTGGAACCATCTTATTTTGGGTTGCGTTACTGGGCTTTTTTTTTTAATTCAGTGCACTTTACTGTTGAGGGAATGAGGTCAACGTAAACGGAAAGCCGTCAATATCAACAGTTCAGAAAGTAGATTTGACACAGGAAAGTGATGTCCTAACACGCTTAGACCCAAAACGCGCAATGGGCATGTTTTTAGCATCTATTGCCAGAATTCTCCCAGTCAAAGAGAACCAGGAAAAGTCATTCACTTAGAGTTCTAAAAGATTTTCAGTGGAAGTGTAGTAAAAATCCTAAAAGTCTGGGAAAAGTCCAGTTTGTTATGTTTGTTCAATTTAGTTTGGCATCCCTAAATCCTCAGTTTAAAAGCACATTTATTTGATCACACATACAGTTAAAACTGTAATATTGTAAAATATTATTACAATTTATAATAACTGTCATTTAAAATCTAAATGTAAAATATAATTTATCCCTGTGATTGCAAAGCTTAATTTTTTCATCCGCCATTACTCCAGTCTTACCACAAACTTTTCACAAAATTTCTTTAAATATATTATTTCCCAAAGATTCGCACCTTATGTGTGGGAATCTCTTCTAGCAATATCTATAATATATTTTTTTCCAGAAAAAACATGGACAAGTAAAAAGGATTTTGATTAGCTAAAAGGTGTGTGAGCTCTTCATTCACATAAAGAAAAAGAATAGAACTGAAATATTGGGAGAGAAAGAATGGATGAGACCAAAAATAGAGATGATGGCTTTATAGATGTGTCAGATTTTCTTTCACCAGGTTTAGTTATCAGTCAAATTCTATTCATACTTTTCAAAATCAGATAATGATATTATACGCATTTCAAACACTGGGGATAGTAGATCGTTGGTGCTAGGAGCCCAGGGTTATATTTTGGTGTTTGTTTTTATGACGTGCAAAATGTGTGTGAAGGTGTGGCGGGTTCTTTGTGTCTAATCTTAGCGGTTGCAGGTCTCATAGACACTGTGACTCTGTGA
This sequence comes from Carassius gibelio, assembly GCF_023724105.1. Taxonomy (NCBI): domain Eukaryota; kingdom Metazoa; phylum Chordata; class Actinopteri; order Cypriniformes; family Cyprinidae; genus Carassius; species Carassius gibelio. The sequence continues at coordinate 31,287,819 of NC_068377.1, read as the reverse complement.
TAAGAATCTGTCTCCTTCCACTGGCTGCTTAATGGGCAAACATGTGTGCATTTTCTGGTATGTGGACATCAGGAAGTTTCCAAGGCGCTTCCGTGTTCTGTTAAGCCTTAACGTAGGTGTCAGTGACACACACACACACACACACTCACACACACACACACACACACACACACACACTGCAGGCTTTATCGTTACTCCAACAGGCCTGACGAATCGATCGACAGTCCTCAAATGCAAGATCAGAGGAATAAACACACACACACACACACAAACACACGCAGGCTGCGAGATGGAAAAAGAGAGCGAGAGATACCGAGATATCAAACAAGCGTCCTCATGGAAAAACGGAGAAAAGTGATTTTAAGGGTCATTGAACATTTAATTTAGTGTTTATGCGTGTGCATACGTGTTAAAAAAAATAGTTGTGTATGCGATTTGGGTGCATTTATACAGCATCTGTCATAACTGGTTGATATTCTGTTTTTGTTTGAAAGAGTACACATTTGATGGCTTCTGACATCTTTATACCCATGTGTTCGGCGTATATGTGTGTGTAAGGGTATGTGTGCATTAGAGATTTGAAACTTAAGGAGAATGGTATTAATTAACCTACCTTAACAGGCGCTAATTTATTCAGCCTAGCTCAAATGAGCTGGAACAGGAATGATTCATGAAATAGAGAGAAAGAGAGAGAGAGAGAGAGTGTGTGTTTATGTGGAAGAGAGCATTGACAGGTCATTATGGTTGCTCTAATCTCGTTGTCTAATTATCACATGGGTCATGAAGACGCCCTTAGGTCACTAATAACAGTGTTTACACACTCTCACACACATACACTTAAAGAGACAGTTCACCCCAAAATCAAAATGATCATCATTTGTTAAATGAGTGACATCATTTGCTTACTTTCATGTCCAAACCTGTAGCAGTGTTATTTTAGTATAATTTATAGACTATTAATAATTCGAATTTTAGATTCAATGTTTAATTCTATATTTTTATTTAGAATTGTTTTAGTAATTTTAGTTTTGTATTTATTTATATTTTTTAAGCTTTAATTTATATTGATTTCAGTTTTAGTTTGACTAATTTTAGTGCTTAAACATTTTATTTCAGTTAGTTGACGGCAAAACATCAATTTCTTTTCAGTTTTTCATCTAATATTTATACTTTTTTATTGTTTATATTAGTTTTACTTGATAACAATAAAACTGAAAATGAGTTAACCAATTATTGTTATTTGTATTATAATTTAAAAACAAAATGTAATTTTTATTTTATTTTCCATTGGGTTTATTTTTTATTTTATTATATATATATTCTTTTTAATAAAATTGCATAATTTCATTATCACTCATTTACTGGTTATTGGCCATACAATTAAATGGTGTCAGTCAGAATTTTAATATCCATGCAACTAATGCATAAACAAATTATTTAATATCAGAATGTTTTTATTTTAGAGTGAAAATAGCACACAATAGCAATATAAACTAGTTTTATGGTACTTTTTGTAATTTGAGAGCTCACGGTCACCATGTGCTTTTGTTGTAAAGCATCTTCTTTTGTGTTCTATTAAAGAAAGTACGAATGGAATGACATGAGGATGAGTACATGGCTTAGCTATTCCATTAAACATGATTTTCCTGGCTTTGCAGTCATTCCAGTATCTTTTTTACAGCTTACAGTTGCTGGTAAACACACACACACACACACACACACACACACACACATGTTGCTGTCAGTCAGCGTGAGGGATTTGAGGTACCTGACTATGGAGCTGCTCTGGGCTTCTTATCACCGTGGCATTGCTGTGGCAGCGGACACAGACAGATGGCTAACTGTCACTCAAACTGAGAGAAGAGAACTCAAGAGGAAAAGAGGATGAGAGAGTGAGGGAGAGAGGAAGAAAGAACAAGATGGACAGATGAAGAACAGCAGCTCAGACACACACGCAGATGCCAAAAAAATCTCTGTATGGTTGTTTTATGACTCTGTGAATCATCATTATTGTGCGTGTACGTGTGATGCCTTGAGTGTTTCATGGTGCCATGTTGTTTTTATCCGTATGAATTGCTTCTTTAATGGTGACTGTTATAATATTTGAGTGAACAGAGCAACACAAGAAGGACAGAAATAGAAGGTGGGAAGAAGAAGAAAACAGATAAAAGAGGCGGTCGAAGAGCAAAGGGAGCGAGGGATTCCGAGAGATCTATATTTGATGAATATTTGAACGTTTTAAAGCCTCCAGACTGAAGTTTTCCCTTCTTACTGAGACAAAAGCTAACCACAAACACCAGGGAGAAGAGAAAGGTGAATGAGAGCGAGAGAGAGAAAGAGATTTTTACACTTAAATTCCCAGCAGTCTGTGTCTTCTGCCAGAGCAAGTTGTTTTTATGGCTCTTACTTTCCAAATCGTTCAGAAGAAATTCATTTCGCGGCTTTAGCCAATCAGAACATTTTGGTGCATATTGATGAGCACAACCATTCCCTGAGTGATGACAGTGATCATAAGAGTCATTTATTTGTGCTTCGGATTACTACTTCACCCTTTAACGTAAAGATTTTTAAGCCATTACTTAATGAGACAGCTTTCCATTTTATCACATACAATTCAGACTGTAAACTCAGGTAAAATATGACTTCTTTTACTCATGGGCTGTAGATTTAGCAGCGGGGTGCAATGCCATTGAAAGCAGTGCAGAAGGCACTTCACAGAGTAGTCTTGGGACTTAAAACATGTTTATCAGCATCGCTTAAATGAAGATCTGGTCTAATCAGAAAATCAAGGTTTTTGCCCAGCTCTAGCAGATTCTGTGGAACAGATATGGAACATTTTGGGTTTAAAGAGTCTGTAGAGAATGGAGTGAGTTAGTGAATGTGACAGGTCGCTTCACCAATTTAGGTCAAGAATCAGAACAGCACTGTTTATGTGTCTGTGTGTGCACAGGTTTGGCTGTACTTGTCAGGGGCAAATCTTTGAAAAGGTCCTAACAAATATAGTACAACATGACCAAAACCAACTTGTGACCACTTGAATTCATCTTAAAGGGATAGTATTATGGGATATTTTTGCATGCATCTATTAATCATTTTGAGTCTAATTTCATCCCATATAAAGATATTATACAATAGGATTCCATTTTTTAGCATGAGATGACTCTATTAGTTAACATTAACTAACAATGAAAATACTCCTAAAGCATTTATTAATGTAATTTAAGGTTTATTTCAACAATTACTAATGCACTATCAAAATCAAAAGTTATATCTGTTAATGTAAAGGACCTGAGCTAACATGAACTAACATAAGCAGTTGTGCTTTTATTAAATAATCTTATCATATTGCTTTTTGTTAAAGTTAGGCAAGGCTTTATGTAAAGTAAGCTATATTTTTTTCAAAATGTTTCTGTTTTGTGTGTGTTCCACAGAAGAAGGAAAAAAAGAAAAGAAAAACGTAGTTTTTGTATAAATGACCCCTTTAGTTTTTGGCTTGATGACGTCTTTCTTTACATTTACTAATATTGACAGATTTGTGTGAGGGTCAGATTTAGGGTTACAGTTTAGCAAATATCATCACTTCTGTTGAGAAATGAGAAACCAGTGTGTGTATGTGTTTATGTGTGTGGATAGATGGATTGGACAGATACTCCCCAAAGGTCAGACAGAAAAAAAGACCACACTAATTGGATTTCCACTAGTTAACATTGTGTGATTCATTTAACCTCACATGCACACACACACACACACACACACACAGCCTCCAGTTTTTCGTCTATGCAGTAGTAGACAAAGCCGGCATTGTGCCTCACTTTGCTGAGGAACCACTTGTTGAGGGATGTGTTTCCCGGGAATGGGGGGGTGGAGGGTAGGGTTTGGGGGGTGCTTATCCAGCGTGTGACCCTTGACATTGCCTCACTAGGCCGAATTAAGAAACACGATGACATATCAGCAATTTAGTGTGCGAGATCACACAAACATGACCCGTTAATAGTAATGATGAACGACGAGCACACATACACACACAGCTGCCACAAAAGCTTGTGTGTGTGTGTGTGTGTGTGTGTGTGAATGCACAGTGACAAACAAATCATCCCTCTGATATTAATTCACACATGTGAAACACACAATAACCACACACACACAAGCCCACAAAGCTCTTTAGATCATCTTCATAGATCATCTATTCATCAGCCACACACTCACATGACAAACACGCTTTTTGGGTAAACAGACTTTAGGCAGAGAGGATGTTTACTGTGTGTGGAGGGAGATTAAAGAGGTGGGGTGGGATTGGGGTTGACCAGCTGTCCACGAGAGAGACAGACAGATCGAGAAAGAAAGAGTGAAATGGATGCAGTGTGTGCTGCTGAAAAAGTAAGAAAGGAATCAAGCAATTCTGGTTTAGATTCTGATTCTGGATGAATAGTCAATGTGAAATCAAAACGGACTCTGTTTACCTTTTTAATGTGCATTGCTGGTCATGTTCTTCCAAAGAAAGAAATGCTTGTCCTCGTAATCTTTCATCAAAATGTATCGACTTTCTCTGCATCTGAAATGATTTGCCTTTTCAGCTGATGTCACCTAGTCCTTTTGTTTTCATTCTGAGAATTCCACAGAATATTTAAGAAGGACAACTGTTTCCAGCATTGATGATAAGACATTTTCTTGAGAATCAGATCAGCATTTCTGAAGGATCATGTGACACTGAGGACTGGAGTAATGGCTGCTGAAAATTCAGCTTTGCCATCAAAAAATAGATGACAGTTTAAAATATACTGAAATAGAAAAGATTTTAAATTGTAAACATATTCCTCAATGTAACAATTTTACTCTATTTCTGATCAAATATGATGATATGTTATAATGTAGCCTTATAAGAAGAACATATTAAACACATAAAATTAATAAAATAAATCTGGTTCTAATCTACCGTTTTTTTTATTTATTAAATATCCTGTTTTGGATAAAAATCTGACACATTATGGAAGTAAAAAAATGGTTTTAAATAGGCTACTTTCTGTTAATGGTTACATTATCAGGTGTTTGAGTACTTTGAGGAGGCTGACTTGTGAGTCTTTTTGACTGATGTAATGAAAATAACCTAGTCATAATAGTCTTTTTTTGTAAATCAGACTAAACAGATTGTGCTGCATTTTGTCTGTTTAGTAAAAGTTCTTATTCCCAAGTTTATTTTCTTAATTCTCAATCCTAACTCGCACTCAGTCCCCTCTGTTGGACGCATTAATCTCACCGTTCATTTGGCTCTTTCTGCTCTGATTTGTTGTTCCATCTCCTTCCAGATCTTCATCCACTCATCTGTCCTTCAGATAAATCTTTTAATCTTAGTCTATTTATTTTCCTGTAAGCTAGTGTATCTTACCAGCACAAAGTAGTTTCTTCCCCTTATCTGACCACTGCTGTCATCTTTCTATCTTACTATCCCATTTTAGCCCCCATTTTTCTTTTTTGGCAGATTTCTCATTGTGCCGTTCTCCATGCCAGAGCCATAATTCACCAAGCGCATTGGCTGGTGTGCCAAGATGTTAATAAACTTAAAAAATGCAAAGCCACACAGGCATTTTTTGAGTGTGTGTATGTACAACTCTCGCCCACACTTCCATAGGAGCATTTCAGCAAAGCTCACAACCGGACTCACAACCGCTCATTACACTAAAACACTCTCGTTATGATCATCAGAGCTCTCTACACTGCAAGTACATGAAGTTCCTCCTATTTTGCATCGTCTGATCTCTTTTATCTTATTCATTCAAAACCCAGCACAGTTTACTTTTTAGATGATGTCTAGATTGGTTTAGGTTTATTGTATAAACAAGCAAAGCGAAATACTGTATATAGGTGTGCTCATTGATATTTTATTTACTTCATACTGAGTGTCTTTTCTGAAAGTTTCAGTGTCATAAACCTTACAAGCTTTGGCAAATCCAGCAATTAGTTCTTTCTCGGAAGTGCTCATTATAGCAGTTTTTGTTTCCCAGCAAACTGATATAAACATTTGCGCGCCGACTCCCGGAAATTGCGTTAAGGCAGCCAATCAGATTGTAGGTTTCCAGCTGGAGGAGAACCTTCCTACATTTTTGTGCAAAATACAGTAAATCAGACCCAAGATCTGAACAAAGTGGACCCCCCCACACACCAACAAAGTGCAAAATATCAGTCTCACATTGAGTCATCCATTTTGCATTTTTGTGTTGGCCACAAACCGACTACTTAGACAGAAAGAGACTTGTAAGTTTGGGAGATTGTAAACATGATGTTCCTGTGGGACAGATAAAAACCTGAGTACCCTGACTTCCCAAAAATGCCGCTTGCCAATTTGAGAAAGCTCTTGGCACTTTTTGTGCAATATGCATCCATCTGTGAATCCGGTCGTCCGTCTGAGGCCGGGACTATTCCTGTTATAATCAACAGATCTGTAAAGCTTGAAGCCAAATGCTGAAAATAGAATAGGACAGAACCCTACCATCACCACAGCCAGGGCAGATTATATCAGCCATCGTTTAAAGACTAGACATTTCCACAGTATGTTCTGTGCGATGGGTTAATATGCTCTTCTACTGACTAATGAGCTCTTTTGAGTGCTAATATTCCATCCATATATTTACAGCTGTGCGAATGAGTTTATTAATATGGAGCAGAAGATGCATGTCTCAGCTGGGTTTGTGCCACCGCACCTTCTGCTCAGTGTTTGAAGCCTGTTCCTCCCCTCTGAAACCAGAATTGTAATGCATGCAATTAAGGAGTCTAATTAGGGTAATTAATTCTGTGGGAGAGAGGAACCCAACACTCCTCCGTTCACGGTTATAGATCTGACTTAATCCCTGTGCCCTACACTCCAAACACAAAGCTGTCTCAGATAATGTGGGCCAGGGATCCACTGTCTTCAAGCTAACAGACTGCTCTCAAACTCAGGCTCTAGAAACTCCTCAGGCATGGAAACCCAAGGAAATGGAGAAAGGTATGATTTAGAACATTTTGAGCGACTCTTTTTAATGATTCATTTGAATCAATCTACAAAGCATCTGTAAAGGAGAATTCTGAGTAGAACAGTGACGTATTGAGGATCCAATAGCACACTTTATTCGAGCAGGTTATTTAGCAAACAACTTAACCAAAGGTTTGAAATAGAGTGAACAGCAAAAATATGTAGATTAAATACCTTACCCTTATGAAAGGAAAATATATTTACCAATATATTTCTTAAAATATATTGTGATATATTGTAATATATTATTTTCCCTTTTTATTTTCTAATATTTTATATATTTGAATACATTTAATAATATATTGATGATACATATATTATATAATATATTTTAAAATATACAAATGATTGCCGCTTTCAATATATTGCAATATATTGGAAAAAATAAATATATATAAGAATATATGCCTAATATATTACATGATATTTTCCAATATACTGCAATATATTTTTGTTTCATAAGGGTAATCAATTTATTTATTAAATTTATTATTTATTCACTGAAAGATTAATTTGAATGAACAGGTTTTTGTTCAAACAATTCTGACTGTGCAAAATTAAGTTTTAATATCTTCTATAACGCTTATGTCTATGTGTGCGTGGGAGTTGGTGAATACATTTTTTGAACCGGTCCCAAATGAACCAATTTTACGAAAAACAAATTTTCGTAAAAATTTTAACAATTCCTCATACACAGTAAAAAAAAAAAAGATGTATAGTAAATGTAACATTAGGTCCAATTCATTATAATGAATCAAGCATTTGGACACTTCATTTCAGTGAATCATTTCCAAAATACAATTCACTTACAAACACAACCACAAAATTTCTAAATGTACTTATGTGTGTGTATGTCACAAACAAACATACAACATCTAAACACACACATAGTCCTAATCGATACAGTAATATTCTGACTTAAAATTTGTTTCGTAAAATTGGTTCATTTGGGACCGGTTCAAAAAATTTATTCACCAACTATTTTCAGAAAACTATTCTTTCATAGTCAGAAGGAAAGGCAGTGTTTTTGTGTAGGAAACCTAAAACCGTATTAATCTTTTTTAAATGCTGTCTTTCTCTTGTTATAGATTTCTCTCTCTTGGATACACACACAAACACTTAAATATTCTTATACATCCTGTCATTACAGCAAAACCAGCATAGTCTTGTTTCAGACAATGTGGCTTTGGACAAGCTTGAATAACACACTGAGTTGCTTTACTTAAACACAGACCAACGCCGCTTTTCTCTGTCGTTCTTTCTCTCGCGCACTCAAACACATCCAAAAGATCTTCCCTCCCAGCCGTCCAAGCCCTCATTCTTCTATTCCTGCTCTGTGAATCCACAGAGGACAAACAGACAACAGAAAGTATGTCACATTCAGCAAATCGAACCGCACAAACAAGCCTTAATCAAACATATTTCCTGTCACAGTAGAAACACACGCACTCACATACTTGCATACAAATCTTAGTTATGGCTTTCATTCTCTTTCCCACAATCCATCATCTCTGTTTCCACTGATTCTCTCTGTCCATCTCCCTCTTTTTCATTCGCTCTCTCTATCTCTCCCTCGAGCCCTAAGCAGGCACAGATGTCAGGATGCATTATTTCGACTGGCTACCTCCCATGTTTCTCCTATTTCTCCTCCTTTCTCTCTGTGTTCGGTCTCTATTCCCCTCCATCCTGTGCCATCATGTTGATAGTGATGTCGGATATACAAATGATAAAAGAAGAGCTAAAAGCTCGACAGGATCTCTCACAGAATGTGAACATTTTGTCCCTAGTTGGTCTCTCAGTCTGTCTGTCTCGCTCTCTCCACACACACATGGCCAGAGAATTATGGTTGGCTCTAGAATCTGTCCAGCCCTTAAGTACTCCAGATGTTGGACTGTATGAGTGTGTGTGTGTGTGTGTGTGTGTGTGTGTATGGTTCTGGCTGTTCTATAAAACAGAAGGGCCAAAGTGGATTCAGATTTTTTTCCTGTGTGTTCATTATTTTGTGTTTGGCTTAAGTACGTGCACACATAGACACACTGCTGTACTGCTTTTCTCGTTTGCCAGTAATCTGCTTGCTTTCATTAGAACCTGTAATTAAAACGACAGTGAAATGTGATTACAGTCTTTAAGATGTTTGACAGTGTTCGGCACCCACTGAAGTAGGGTTGGGTGGCTCGCTGGCTCATTCTGTGCAATGGTAGAAATTTGTCGGATGGTAGAGATCCTGCAGTGCTGATTTCTGAGGTAGAATACTGTTTTTGAATACATGCACACATATTGAATATTCAAAGATTGGGTTCAGTAAGAAATTCCTATTTCTATTCTATAAGGAAACATTAAATTGATAAGAAGTGGCAGTAAAAACATAAATAATGGTACAAAAAAAAATCGTTTTAATTTTCTATTCATCGAAGAATGCTAAAAAAAGATTTTTTTCTGAAGGATCATGTGGATTAATGACTGCTGAAAATTCAGCTTTGTCGTCACAGGAATAGATTACATTTTAAAATCTTTCAAGGGGTCATATAATGCCCATTTTCCACGAGTTGATATGCTTCTTTAGGGTCTTAATGAAAAGTCTGTAACATAGTTTTTTTTTTTTTCAATGGTAGTGTAAAAAACTAATTTTTTACCCTGTAAAAACAGCTCTTTTCAAAACACGCTGGTTTATGGAATTCTCCTTTAATGTTAATGAGCTCTGCTGACCCCGCCTCTCACTTTAGAACTGCTCTCAGACTGGGGTGTGTTTCCCAAAACCATAGTTGCTAACCTGTTAGCAACTTGGTTGGTAATGAGAAATGATTCATTAAAATACATTATACTCACTGTTTCTATAGGTGAGGCTGGATCATGAATTATTCGCGTGAACATAAACGCATTTAAGTAGATCAAGAGCGCATTTCCTTTAGATCCAAACGTAAATTAATCCTCTGCAATTTCAGTCATTCAGATGTCAGGAGTAAATGACAATGCTATGTTCATTATTACATCCACCAACAAAACTCCTCAACCACTTAGGAGTCATGCTCGTCTGCATCTCGGACTGATGACGGCTCACTCAGGGTGGGTCTGAGTTAAGACACAAGTCCAGTCTGTGCTAAAGAAAAATCCTGAATCATCCAGTCATGTTTGTTTATTATTTATTGTTAATCTTTTGTTTTTTACTTTTTGATTATCATTTAGTTTTTTTTCTGCGCTATTATTAATAATCTTATTCCTTTGTGTCCATGATGTTGTAAAAAAAAAATAATAATTTAAATCTGAAATACCAGTCATTTTAGAAAATTCAGTGGATTATTGGTTTTATTTTACTTAATATTTTTGTAAAATTGTGTGGATTTTTCAGCAGTCATTTTACATTCTATACCATTATAGTGATATGAAATGATGCATACCATGATCTTCACTGAAACCACTTTAGCTGTCCTCCCTTGTGCCTGTGTGTTTGCCGTTTGGCTTTGATATGACCCAAAAACGAACAGTCCACCAGAATTTTCAGCCACACTCTCCGCTCTGTTACTCCTCTCCATTTTTTTCAGTCTCATACTTGCTGGCATCTTTCTTTATATAGCAACCCCCTCCTTCCCTCTTTCTCCATCTCTTTATCTCTCTTTCTTTCTCCCTCTCGTTTTCTTTCACCGAATGCCATCTCCTTCCTCCCTTCAGACCATTGACCCACTTCCCTCTTTTCTTGCTCCTTCTCTGCATCCACACTTTTGTCCTTCACCTCAACAACTTTATCGTCTCCGCATTTGAAGTGAAAGTTGTCCGGAGGGCAAACAAATGTTTTGGCTGTGTTGCGTCAGCGCTGTGTATTTTATGTGGCTAGGTTTCATTTAACAAGTTGTTGAGAGTGTGGTGCAGCAGGTCAAGGAGGAGTGTAAGACCAGCTCCAATTGATTAGACAAAATGGAGAGAGAAACCAATAGATAGGCAAGAGTTTGGATGGATGGATGATATTACAGATATATTGGTGGCCAGATACAGGTGTTGTTGAGCATCAAATACATTGATCTCATCCAGGCCTCTCTCAGTCTTTCTTTCTCTTGTCTTTCTATAATTAAAATTCATTGGATGTTTAGACTCATGCAGACATGACTCATCCGGTTTGAATTGAACCCACACAGATATATCCAGATTCGTTTTGCAGTGCACAAGACATAGATCCACACGCATGCTCTCCACTCAAACGTCGTTGCCCACAGACATGACCCACTTAGGCTGGATGTCCTTCCTCCTTTCTAACCCACATCCTCACTGTCAGCCCGCCACTCTTCCAGGGTTACGAAAGATCTGTGCCTGAACGCCGATGACGTTCTTTCTGTAACCCCACATAACCTAGGAGTCCTGCGGAGATATCCCATCATGCCTTGTTCCACTCTTGTACTCCGCAATAGAGTGTTGCTTACTAGAATGCTGCTATCTGGAAAGGCCTGTTAGTAGCATATTCAATTAAAATAAATTAAATTCATGCATTTAGCAGACGCTTTTATCCAAAGCGACTTACAGTTGATTGAGGCTATCAATTTTTACCTATCATATAATTGCATGTAATTGTTTTATAATGCATTATGATATTCTTTATTCATTGAAGAAGAATTAATTATCCTATATGCAAGTCGGCAAATAATGCACATTGTAAAACAGTATATATTTGTATAAATACTTGAAATATATATTATATCTAAATATAATCTAAATTTAAAATCGAATTAATCAAAATATGTATATATATATTTGATTTCTATTTATTTAAAAGATGACAGGGAATATGATCACGTCTCAATGTGTGTGTCTGCACTTAACCACTGCATCATGGATTTTTTTTTTGCACCAAGCATATTCCATCAGCTTATTAAATTTAATCTGTTTTGTATTTTATGTAATATATTTAGAGGCTTTATAAGCCTTGATGGTGTTGATATTCAGTAGATCCCACAACTGATTTACTGTCCAGCAGATTTTACAGTCTGAACAGGATTAGAGCTGTCTGATCTCATTACATGAGCCACCAAATGCTTTATTTGCTTACACGCTTATTTATAGAGTTGTTTAAACTCAGAGCAACCTTATCTGAAGAAAAGGATGAGGGATTTTTCAGATCTGTCTCTCTTTCACTGTTACCTCTGCCCTCGTAAGCTGTTTTCTTCTCTTGGACACTTGCTCTGCTGGAGTTTTATTTGTGTTGTGTTTACTCATACAGGCTGATGGGCTGGCAGCTGGAGCAGTATTAGAGATGGAATGGTTAAGAGGTCAGACGGGCTAAACTCTCTCTAGTGGTTCACGAGCCTGCCTGGCAGGCCTCCAGTAACAGCCTTCTCTTAGTACTCAACCACTGGAGCCTTTAACCTCATATTCGCTCTGACACTCCAATATCCATTTACAGCATGGAAATGTATGCGCTGGCAGTGCGTGTGGTGTCATGCATGCTTTGGATTCAGCTTTGTGACTTTGTAACAGTGTGTTTTCATGTGTGTATATAAGAGGAAGTATATGTGCTCCTTGCGTGTCTGTGGTCGCGTCCCCCTGAAGAAGCTGGCAGCGCTGTGCCACCCCTGGGGCGAGAGAGGAATGACCGTAATCTGTCTGGATAGGTAGAAACGTGTATAACTGGCCACAAGTGAAAATGTCATTGATCGTATAGGAAAGATCATGCAGGGCTGTAGCTAATAGGGTCAAAGGTGCGAATGTCCGCATGTTAATTTTACGTCAGAATATGAGAAATATTGCAGGTTCGATACAAGTCAAGTCATTAATTCTTTCAATAGTATAGACCAGTTTGGAGTAGAAGTCACAGTTATGTCACTTGCAGCTGCACCATATATTGTGGTTGCAGAAAAACACTGGTAACAAGTGGAGGGAAATAAATGAAATCCATGGAATACAGACAATGAATTATTAGAAATGTCAGAATTGGAATGCAAAATCATATTTGTAGAAAACTGTCTCCAAATACACCATTTGAAGCTGAACACTAAACATTTAAATGGACAGACTATGGATGAAACCTGCTATGATTACCGTACTTTTAAAGCATATATTTGATTTAAACAATATATCTACATAATATTCACATATGCAGTTCATAGGGAACATAATGTATAAGGCCTACAGTTACAGCATGAACTATTATTTAAACCTAAAACATTTTACATAACATTAACCTATTTAAAGTTTTAAATAACTATTTTCGTTTTTTAAATTAATTTAAAAATGCAATTTACTCCAGCTTTCATTGTCACATGATCCTTCAAAAATAATGCTGATTTGCTGCTCACAATTTTTTTTTTTTGTTAAAATCAGTTGTGCTATTTAATATTTTTGTGGAAACTGATAAGTTACTCCACATTTCTATGATGAATAGAAAAAAAAGTCTACTGTTTCATTTGATAAATATTGAATATGTCCTTGTTGAATAAAAGTATTCATATCTTTCTTTAAAAAAAAAAAAAAATCTTACTGACCCCAAGTTATAAACAATAGTGTATAATGCTTTTAAAGTCCTCTAAAATAAAAAATAAAACACAATTGACACGTCAATTATTTTTTGTGGTACTTGTGCTTCAACTGCTGTCGATTAAGTTTAACATTTATTGAACCTGCAATATTACCTAAAAACACTTAATTCAGAAACTATGTGAAGTGTTTTTATTCGGTTTGATCCACGGTCTCCTGAGAGAAATACTGATAAACATAAAATCTTGTAATGCAGTTTAGGTGGGATCAGTAAATGTTTTATCTCCTTACATTTACAAAAAAAGGAGGCTCAGCTCAATATACAGTCAGGAGTTCCCAGAATTCCTAGCTACACCACTGTCTATATGTGTGAGGGGAGTAGATTATATACACTCTCATATGTCGTTTATGTTTTAAACATGTTTGCTTTTGACAACTGTATTCTAGTGTGACTGTGTGCATGTGATCATCTGGGACATTATGAGCTGCAGTTATGCATCATTGCCAAGATTGTCAGTGTGATATACTCAAACCTACCTCAAGAGTCTCCTTAATCTATCCTGCTCACACAAAGACGTACACACACACACACACACACACACATGATCTGAAGTTAGCCTGTAAGCTTTCAAATGTGCTTTTTTATCTTAAACTCACACAGGGCCCATTATAATGACAGTGCGGTCTTGTCTTACACATCAGGGTGAATGTTGTACAGCACACACTGACTCTGTCCTCCATTCTTGTGCCTCTTCTGTGGATGTCAGAAACTGACCAATCAGAACACAGACCGCTCTGCTCCGGAAACATTAAGAGAAGTGCCATAAAAATCTGCATTTGTTTCGAAATCAGCAGCCATTTCCCTTCATAAATTGTTATTGTTTCGGTTGATAATGGCTTATACCTCGTAAGAACTTGGTGCCGTTTCTCCTGCTTATAAAGTTAATGGAAATCATTATGATTTCATGTCATGTCATGTCTTACGTGGCATTTGTGTGTGTGTGTGTGTGTGTGTGTGAATTCTTCCATCCTTCTCTCTTTTTAGCTGTCAGCACTCTTTTAATTGCTTATGAAGGCTTCGTTAATGGTTTAAATCAACCGTACGAATGTGTTGCTGCTGATTTATTGAGTCTTATTTGGTTTCAGGAAATATGAAGTGTGAGCCAAAGGAGGGAATATTTGGCTGAGGACAGCAGTGCAAATCTCTCCTGGTTCAGTATTGTGCTGAAGAAAAAAAAACATCGTATTTCACACTCTCACACTAACTTTATGTTTTGCAGCTCAATAATTGATGTGTTTTGAGATCTGGGCACTTTGAATGGAATATTGTGGGTTATTTACTGCTCATTGTCTATGAAGAGCATGTGTGGAATGCTGCCGATTACATAGAACATTAATTTTGACCTGTTCCTCGGTCTGTAACAAAGAGAAAACATGCTTTTAGTCTGTTTATATATGCATTTTGAGTGGAAGCGAAATGGGCCAGAGGGAATGAAAACAGAAACCTGAAGCTGGAATTTTCTGAAAAGGATCGTTTCTCTAAACATGCAAACTGAGAATGAATTACTGTCACTGATGTTACTCTAAACACTGTGGATTTGCTCCAGTTTACAAATAAAATCTTTATGTATTCCACACACACAGAACTATGGATTCAGAAGACATATCCATCTATTATGCTGATATGGTAGTTTTTGTCATTTTTTGAGTTTGACAGCCACTGGTCACCATTCACGTTCACTATATGGACTCTTGATTACCAAAATACACGTTCAAATATATATATATATATATATATATATATATATATATATATATATATATATATATATATATATATATGAAAATTGTTGTCTGTGGTAATCGACAGGTTAGAAATATCCCACAATATTTCAATATTCGTGACTATTTTTAATCTGTAAATATATAGAAAATATATCTAACACGCATGCTACACAATTACATTTAATATGCACCCCCCCCACACACACACACACACATTATCTCACTGTCTGTAATTCTCATAAACACACTCACACACAATAATAGCCGTTGGATAACACCCACACATAACACACACGTCTGACTGACTTGCGCTTTATCACCATCATTAGTGTGACAAGAGGCATCCCAGAACCCTTTACATAAACACATGCGTGGGAGATGCGCGCACACACACACACAACCTCCTCGACTTCATTTGTTTGTTGTTTTCACTCTTCTTTCCTTTACACCTCATTCTTTTTATCAGTTCTTTTCTCTTGAATCTTTGTGACATGCAGTAGGTTCTGTCTTTATGAAAGTTTGTATTCCTATCCCGGAGAAATAAAACACTGAGGTGAATAACATGCACATCGTGATTAAGAACAAATGACTGCTATGTTTCTTCAGCCTTTCGTCTCTTTCTGTTCCTGTTACATGGGACTTGGAGAATGGTGTTCCTCTGCCACTCCATCCTCCATTTCTCTTCATCCCGCCATCAGTGCTGATCATTGTCTAAATTACTCATCCTGTCCTTCTTTTATTCTTTCTATCTCTTCCTCTCTAGTTCTTGTGTTCCCATTAGTCTCTCATCCAATTTTTACCGCTTTATCTCTCTCTTCCTCTGTTTGTCTCTCTGCCTCCCATTTATCTTTAAAGGAGAGTCGCTACTTTGCTACTTAAAATAAACTCTATTGTTCTTGCTTGTCTTTTGTTTTATTTTTCTGCCCCAAGACCTTTCAACATTTCGGATTATAGGGAAGAGCCACATCTATACGTGTCATCAGACTCCCTCCCTCTCTCTCTTTCCACTCTTCCTTACACATTTTTTTTCTGTCGTCTGCTCACACATTGGGTCTTTCCATCACCTCCTATCGTCTCTCTTCTCAATCACATCAGTAACAGCTTGTCAGAGACCATCAGTGTCCCCTCTCTCCATGTCTCTCTTTTCTTTCCATCTCACAAAATGGCTAAGAATATCTCAATTTTAGGGTGAAAACTTTACAGTTAACCTTGACTTTCCTGCTCTTCCCTGTATCCTTCACTATCTGTCTGTCTGTGTGTCTGTCTTTTTATGCCCCTGTCTGAACACACTGTGCAGTCCTTCAGTGAGGCTGACAGCATGAGTGAGGGAGAGATGAAGGTGTGAAGGTCTCTTTTTTTTCACACCCTCCATGGGTCATCGGTGGGAATGTTAGTCTGCTGCCCAGGGGTATTTTTTTCTGAAATGGACAAAACGTTTAAAAAGTCCATGTGAGACTGACAGTGAGTGATAGATTTTAAATAAATGAAGGAATCAGAATCTAGAGGCTTTGAAAGACTGGATAACATAGTACACAAGTGAGGGGCAGAGGTTTGTTTGTCCTCCATTTCAGTTCTTTCTCTCTCTCTCTCTCTCTCTCTCTCTCTCTCTCTCTCTCTCCATTCTCAGTAAATAAAATCTAGCACTCTCACTTACCTCAGATCATTATTTCTCTCTCTTTCTTTCTGTCTCTCTCTCTCTCTCATTTAAGACGGCCAGACCTTATTACCAAGGACAAGCTGTCCTGTCTTTGGCCCGTGTGTCTGGCCCACATGTAACCAGCCGTCGGCCTCGACCCACATGCATCTCACATGACGTCCACCTGCAGCCCACTTCATATCAGGAGCGCCCATCGCTGGCCCACTTAGGTCCATGAAACTCACCAATATAATTATCAATATCCTTGTTTTGGAGGAGTCCTGGATTAAGCAAGTTTGTGTGTGTGTGTGTGTGAGTGTGAGTGTGAGTGTGAGTGTGTGTGTGTGAGTGTGAGTGTGAGTGAGTGAGTGAGTGATGCAGTTTGAAGCGATTTAGGATGTTAAATGACCTCCTCTGGGACCGGAAATTAGGCCTCGTTAGAGCTGCACCATGATGCAGAGTGACATTTGTGTGTGTTAATCCACATTAGATCAAATATCTGTGCAGGCTGACTGTGTGCCAGTAGGAACTATTATTGCTACAGTATCAGATCTGTCTGTGAGTCTGCTTGTGACACCATTTTATATATTAAAAAAAAAATAGCAGTATGAATGCTGTTCACATATAAAAGTACAGAGAGACCGTATCCCACAATGCAATGCTCTTAACTTGACCTTTTATGTTGATAGTGACACATCTGTCTTGACTCATTATTTGATTAGGCTGCCAAAAGTATAGATATTTTTACACAGATTTGGATTAAGAATAACATTTTGAATTCAAAATTAAAGGAAAAATAAAACCCATTATTATCCAAAGTATCAGCAGCTTGACACTTGCTAAATTAAGTTTTAGAATTTTCAGTATAAAACATTGAATTGAAGATATAGAATAACGTAGTTCATATTGTTTCACATAATTGTTTTCAATAGTAGGCAGTGTTCATCTGTTTCAGTCTTCCGTTTTCGTGACTTTTTCTGATCTGCATATTCCGTGCATGTGCTAAGTATGATTGTCTTGAAAATAAGAAAAAATTACATGAGAAGCTACACTGCATAAGATATCAAGACTTTTTCATGTTAAAAATTTAAACATGAAAAAAAATCTCCCAGTGCAGTAAAACAAATTTACACTTGCTTTAAAAATACCAGAATAGGTACACTTACATTCCAAATAGAATATATGAAGACAAAGCTTAATATGTTATGCATTTCAAGTGTATTTATCTTTTTTTCTACTTGAAAACAAGTCATAAAACCTTTAATTAAACTGGTTAAGAAATCATTCTTTTACATTGCTGCATGTATGATATGAAATCTCTTCTTTTCTCTTACAGCTACATCAGATGGGACGCGTCAGGGGCTGGAGAGCATGAGAGGAGGAGTTTGTGCTACACAGGGCATGAAGGTGGTGCTGAAAGTGGGACAGAGTGAGTAACACACCGGCACACACACTCTTGGGAGCATATCGGCAGACAAATCCAGAGGGTTGCTCACCTGAAACAGTTACGGATGCTGCATTTGCAGAAACATAGGCTCAGTAAAGTGTTTCTCTCTGTGCCACACATGACCACGCTCGTGACCAATAGCTTTTGTTTACATGCAAACACAATCTCTGTCAGGCCTTTGTTAGTTTTCATTATTAAACTCAGGAGAACAGCGGTAAGTGAATCCCAAACAGACTGTGGACACAAGTCCCTGAGCCGTAACAGTACACCCCTCGTGACTGTTGTGTGTTTGGAGTTATTTATCAGTCATGCTTATCACTATGCACTGTTGAATAAGAGAGGATTAACACAGCAAAAAAGACTAGGAAACATTTTGTATTTATTTACCTGGATGTTTTTATTTTCAGTCTCCATCTTTGGCTTTGAATTAGATTTTTTTTTTTCTTCACAACATTTATTGACTTTTCTTAAAAATCCCTTTTGGTCTCCCTCACTGTAGTTGTTATCTGCTTCGTGGCTGAAAGGTCATGTCTGTTTTGTTTGTCATCTAAATAAAGGCCGATTCAGTTGGAGATATCTGATATGTGCCCACACGCACACATAGACTGTCATGGCATTTTGACAAGTGTGACAGCTCACCCTAAGCTCAGAGATGACTGTGTTTGTGTGTGTGTGTGTGATTGTGAAATGTCTATTTGCTGTCTAAAGTGTTTGATCCCTCAGCGGTAGCCCCTATGAAATAACATAATGGTGTGAAACATCTTAAAGGAACCATATTCTACACTTTTTTTTGCTTTATTCTGTTCCTTAAAGTTGCAATTATATATGTATGATTTGATATATCCACTACTGGTAAAAATTTTGGAATAATAAAACAAGGTCTTGTATGCTCACCCAGGCTGCATTTATTTGATTAAAGGGTTTTAAAATTCGCTTTTTAATTACTGTTAAAAAGTAAAAACAGTAATATTGTGAAAAAATTTTTACAATTGAAAATAACTATTTTCTGACTTGATATATTTTCAAATGCAATTTATCTTTTGATTGCAAAGTTGCATTTAAATCACAGTTCATCACTTACATGGTTGTGATACAGTAGCATATTTGTTTTTGTTATGCTGTGTGCACGTTGACTGAACCATTAAAATTACTAAACGGTTTCTCAATCATGTATCTGTAGGTCCATATGGTCTGCCAGCCAAATCTCCCAAACCTGACCCTGCGGACCGTATCAACAACCCAAATCCAGGTAAACACAGCTGCCTTTGGTATCAAGAGGACATGGCTCATACCAAACAGACACAACATTAATAAAAGAACAGAACTAACTAAAGGAACAAGGGAAAGAAGCGACAGATGGATGGAGAGAAACAGGCGTCTTGGCACTCGGGTTCTTTTTTGATATATTCACCCCTTTTGTTTGTTCTCTCCTCCTCACATCCCCTCATTTTCCCCTCTTTTCCTCCGTTCAGTGTCTTCTACAGAGGCCCTGGAGCCGTGAACTGGAAGCAGAATGCGGTGGGGGTAATGGCCGCATGGGGAAAGATAAAGCATGAGAGGAGGAGAGAGCTGTTGTTTTGGAGACTTATTCATGCCATTAGTTTAGCTGCTTGGGTTTAGTTGGTCCTGAAAGGAAGAAAGACACAGAAAATGGGAAGGAAAGGGGGATGATTAGTGTGGGAGGATAGAATGAGTAAATTACTCACTTTGTTTGCACGGGTTTGACATTTGGGAGTGCAAGACTGGTGCCTTGTGTCCTATTCTGTTTTTATTCTTTGACATAAAGACAAAAAATATCTATCTATCTATCTATCTATCTATCTATCTATCTATCTATCTATCTATCTATCTATCTATCTATCTATCTATCTATCTATCTATCTATCTATCTATCTATCTATCTGTCTGTCTGTCTGTCTGTCTGTCTGCCTATCTCTGTTTGTCTTTCTGTCTGTCTATCTGAGTGTATGTCTGTCTTTCTATCTATCTGAGTGTCTGTCTGTCTATCTATCTGAGTGTCTGTCTGTCTATCTGAGTGTATGTCTGTCTGTCTATCTGAGTGTATGTCTGTCTGTCTATCTGAGTGTCTGTCTGTCTATCTATCTGAGTGTCTGTCTGTCTATCTATCTGAGTGTCTGTCTGTCTGTCTATCTGAGTATCTGTATGTCTGTTTGTCTGTCTATCTATCTGAGTGTCTGTCTGTCTGTCTATCTGAGTGTTTGTCTGTCTTTCTATCTATCTGAGTGTCTGTCAGTCTGTTTGTCTGTCTGTCTATTTATCTGAGTATCTGTATGTATGTCTGTCTGTCTGTCTGTCTATCTGAGTATCTGTATGTCTGTCTGTCTGTCTGTCTATCTATCTGAGTGTCTGTCTGTCTTTCTATCTATCTGAGTGTCTGTCTGTCTGTCTGTCTATCTGATTGTCTTTCTGTCTGTCTATCTATGTGAGTGTCTGTCAGTCTGTATGTCCGTCTATCTATCTGAGTATCTGTATGTCTGAGCGTCTGTCTGCCTGGGTCTCTTTCTGTCTGTCTATCTATGTGAGTGTCTGTAAGTCCGTCTGTCTATCTGAGTTTCTTTTTGTCTGTCTGTCTGTCTATTTATGTGAGCGTCTGTCAGTGTCTTTCTGTCTATCTGTCTATCTATCTGAGTGTATGTCTGTCTTTCTATCTATCTGAGTGCCTGTCTGTCTGTCAGTCTATCTGTCTGAGTGTCTTTCTGTCTATCTATCTGAGTGTATGTCTGTCTTTCTATCTATCTGAGTGCCTGTCTGTCTGTCTGTCTGTCTGAGTGTCTTTCTGTCTTTCAGTCTGTCTATCTATCTGAGTGTCTTTTTGTCTGTCTGTCTTTGTGAGTGTATTTCTGTCTGTCTGTTTATTTATGTGAGTGTCTGTCTGTCTATCTATCTAACTGGCTGTCATCAGTTGGAGTGGTGAAGGGTGTAGGTGGGTTTGGGAGGGCTGCAGGTCATTATGAGCACAATAACACGGACAGTCATAGAGACACGGAGCGAAGGAGGAGGTGGAGGAAAGGAGTGAGGGACAGCGAGAGAATTGAGGAAGGAAAACGAGAGGAATTGTGTCAAGAATAATGATAGGCCAATTGAGAGTGCCTTCAGTCAGATCCCTGTATTTCTGACTGTTCTCATGCTCGGCAGGGGCTCTCAATGTCTCCTGTTGAGATCAACACTACACACACATATACACACGCTGAAACATCAGCTATGTCGGCTAAGTAGGCACAATGGTCATTTGTTCCATGTCTTGTATTTAATGTGTGTGTGTAATCAAATCTGTTGTATTTTTCCAATCTGTGTTTCCCATTGCCAGAGCTATAGTTTGCCTTTTTAAAGGAATGGTTCACCCAAAATCACCCAACAGTTTTTTTTAATTTTTTTTGATAAATCTTCAAACTGGCCATTTACATAGACCAGAAGTATACAGTGACTATGGGCTGTCAAAAAGTATCATAAAAATTGTCCATAAAACTGTCATATTTCAATTCTTCTGAAGCCATACAGAAGGTTTGTGTGAACACCAAATTTTAAGTTTGATTCAGTTCAATTTACATTAATTTGTAAAGCACTTTTCACAACATATATTGTGCTTTACAGAAAATGTTTCAAATGCTACAATCAAGGAGCCAGAAGTGACCGTATCAAGTTGTTGTTATTTGAAAATTAATTTAAGTTGCCATTTCAAGCTAATTTGATTTCACCAAACACCCTTGGTTTTACATACTGCACAACCAAACATGATGGGGGACAGAGAGCAAGATTTACATTATAAAACTAATTCAAATAACAGTCTGTTGCTCACTCGAAGCTATCATATTGCTTTAGAAGTCTTTAAATATACACACAATCATATGGACTACTTTCATGTGTCAAAAGAGCCCAATCAAGCCACAGTGTTTAGATTGGCTTGCATTTCCAATGCAAAATGCCTCCCACACACCATAATCCCGTTATGTAAAGATAAATGACTAATATAGCTTCATAGATCCCACATCTATTAAAATGCACTCTCAGCTGTTGTTCATAGAAGAGGCTAAATACACGATTCCTGTGTTTAAAGCTGCAGCACATAAACCACAGCTCATGTTGCTATGTGTTAAAAAAAGTTATTTATTATGTTTATTTTAATGCAGCGGAGAATGTTTAGAGCTGCTGCTCCCTGGGGCATCCTCTGAGTGTTTAACAGCTTTTATGGTAAAAAAAAATAAAATTATATATACATAAACAATTTCCATTAGCAAAAAAACATTGCTATATTAAGAATAATTCATGGTGTGGCCTTAACTGCAAGCGCTGTAAAGGCCAAATTTCACAAAGAGAGCAAATATCCAGCATGGTTGGATATTCACTCAAGAGACTTTGAGTTAAAAAAACGAGTCCTTGTTTGAAACTATTCATATTGGAGATTACACTTTGCCAGATTATGGAAGGTTTTTCCAATTTACTGTCATTGTTAAAAGACCTTTTGTCTGAGATTTGTCACTGAACCATTATTTCATGTGAACAGGTCTTAATGCTGTGTCCAAATACTCATCCCCTCATCTTTATTTTTCAACTCAACGGTCTGATGATTGCAGTTCACATCTCCATTGCCAGACCACTGGCTGACCACAGGTTTACAGTGCGTGTTTTACGCTCGTGCCAAAGCATGCATGTTTGCGCAAACCCAATCCACCTTGACTCATTGTGATGTGAATCACTGGTCAATGAGTTCAGAGAAAACTCCAGTACTTTACAACATCCTCCAAATTTTATTCATATTTCTGACAGTTTGAGTGAACACAGAGGACTCTAATTGGTTCGGTCTGATCTGTTAAGGACACGAACAAGCCAATCAAAGGGTTAGATGACTGACCCGTTTAATTTGTTCCATTTGATTGGTTAAAGTCATTAACTAGCCCATCAGATGATGAGGTAGACAGAGGAAGGCGATGCTAGAGGGCAGGATGTGGGAGCGCTAATGAACCCACTACATCAGACTAATACTCATGTCAGTGTCAGAGGGCACTTCTCTGAGTCTGCAATCCAATACAGGAACAAGTTAAAGGTGGTCATCTCACTAATGGGTGTCATCACCACATGCAATCCAGAAAAGTTTCCCCAACAAAAAGCAATGAACTTTAGAAAACTGTTTAGCCAAGGGACATCAATTTAGGGGAGCTATGCAAACTAATCTAATGTCAAAGTTTGTTCAAAGAAGCAATAGCAGTATATGTGACACACTCTATCATTTTGGCAGATGTGAGCTGCTTGTGGAGAAATGTGATTAAAAGCTTATTTATTTTTATTTTTGATGAATTTGAAGCTTTCACAGCATTCATATTATAAATTATAAATACAAACAATAAATTTTGTTTTGTCACTTTTTAAAATGGTGTGACAGATTGCTGCATTGCTGAAAGTCATTCAATATCCATAGCTTATTTTATGTATATATATATATATATATATATATATATATATATATATATATATATATATATATATATATATATATATGTGTGTGTGTGTGTGTGTATATGTATGTATGTATGTATATGTGTGTGTATGTATGTATGTATGTATGTATGTATGTGTATATATATATATATATATATATATATATATATATATATATATATATATATATATATATATATATATATATATGTGTGTGTGTGTGTGTGTGTGTGTGTGTGTGTGTGTGTGTGTGTGTGTGTATATAATCAAAAATACAATATTGGGAAATACTATTATAATCATCATATTAAAAATCATACTTACCCCAGACATTTAATTGGTAGTGTACAATGTTATAATAAATCACCTAAACTCCTAAACAAAGTCCGAAAAAGAGGTCGTTGTCTGAACAAGTATTATTAATGATGTTGAAATAATAATTTTATTCTTACATACTTCATTATTTTATATAACTTTCTTGAAATCTTGAAATAAATATATTTGGGTGAAAATGACTCAAAATGATGGAGCAGGTCCCATATATATAGAGTGTCTTTATATGTCTGTTGAACTGATCAAATGTTTCTCTGTTTTGCAGGTGCTGGAAACAAAACGCATCCCAGAATTCCCCCTAGAAGTCCTGGTGGAGAAAACGGCCCTCTCCCCCCCTCCAACATCGCAGTTATCGCAGGTGCAGCAGGCGGTTCAGCTTTCCTGCTGCTTGTAACTGCCGTGATCTGCGTAGTGTGCTACCGACGACGACACGCCAAGCATTCCGAATCACACCACCCTCCCCTCTCCCTCTCCTCCCTGACCTCGCCTAAACGGGGCTGCGTCGGGGGCGTAGGAGGCGGCAACAACAATGGCTCGGAGCCTAGCGACATCATCATCCCGCTGCGGACTTCTGACTCCGCCTACTGCCCACACTATGAGAAAGTGAGCGGGGATTACGGCCATCCGGTCTACATCGTACAGGAAATGCCCCCTCAGAGTCCCGCCAATATCTACTATAAAGTATGAGAAACCGGAGACAACCTTACCGACAACATCTGCTAAGACCACACCCACCTTAATAAACAACGACCTAAATCCCGCCCCCACAGTCTGCACCCCTATAGATCAGATCCTTTTACCTTCACACGCATTTCTCCGACACACTGTCCGCCCGTGGTCGAGTGTGTCTGTGTGTGTGTGTTACAATTCTTCGCAAACTCTCCCCAACTTCGGCCTTTTGTTGGAGAGAGAATGTCCTGATGTGAGGGCCTCCCTCTCTCTGACGTCCCACATGGGGGAAAAATTCTTAAAGCTAGAGAAGACTCCTGGAGTGATTCAGCCAAGTGAAAACTCCTTTTTTTGGGGCGCTTTATGGAGCACAAGCATCAAAACTTTTTCTGATGTACTTCCAAAAACTGAGACTATAAACACAGAAAAAGAAAACTCAACCAGTCCAAACCTACAAAGACAACTTTGACTTTGAATGCTACATTTACTCACAAATAGCAGTCTAGTTTGTGTTAAACTCCTTCGAAAGGGGGAGGGGCCATTGATTCAGCCAGTAGTCACACAGGGCTGCAGTCATGTGATCTAGGACCCATGTGTTTGATTGGTGGAGTTGTAGTGGCGTGGAGAATCTTGTATATTTTAATAACGTGTGTATTTTGTGAGTGTGTAGGATAAATATTCCGGCACTGCTGTTGCACATGTTGCGACTATCGCGAGTGTTTTTGTGCGTGAATGAGTGTGTGTTTGAGTAAACGTGTTAGCGTGAGCATGGGCGCGTGTGTTTGTTAGACTGTTTTAAAACCAAAATACAAAAATATGAGCGAACATCACAAAAGGTTTTTTATCGCTTTCAACACAATAGATTATAATTATATATGAATACTCAGTAAAATAATTTTTAGATTTCCTTTTTATGTAATGTAACCGTTTGCTAGGCCTAATTTTTCCCCCCTGTTTTTTATGACATGCTGACCTTGTTTCTCTCCATTTTTGAGTTGTAAATTAATTTAATGCTTTCATTCTGTTGCAGAAACGGAGTTTGTCTGGTTCCCCCTCATTTTCCTCTTTCCCAGGAGGAAAAATGTCATTCCTACACATATATTTTTATAACTCCTTGTACTCTGATGTAGTTTTGAAGTTAGACCTCGTTTGTGAATGTGTTGAGGTAGAACAATCCGAGAAGGTTTTTTTTATTATTATTTTTAAAGACGCTGGGAAAAAAAGGGGGAAAAAACAGAAAGGAGGGAAGAATAGGATGAGGGTGAAATAAAAAAAATGCAAACACCGCCTGTCGTGAAAGCAAACGCACGAGCAAGGAAACTTCTAGTAAAACTGTGAAACTATGGAAGAATCACACAGTAAAAGAAAAAAAATAGGGGAGAGGGAGGTGGGGGGAGAAAAGTAAAGTCAAAAGCTGATTGAAGGAGAAGAGAGACAGAGTGAGAGAGAGGGATGGAAAGGTTTTTAATAAACTCGTCTGAAGCTGTGGAAGACGCAGATTTGGGCCCAATGGTCTTCTGAGGTACAAAGAGACAGATGAGGGGAAGAAAGAAACTCATTCTCTCAGATGGACAACAGGATAGATGGACACAGAATTACTTTTTTCCAGACACACAGTGCTCTTTTTTGTTCACATGAAGTGAAGTGGAAATATTTCTAGACTCATTTCAAATTCTTGAGTATGGGACACATCTCAATTAAGTAGACATGTTCACACACACACACACACACATGGAGAACGACTTGATGGCCATGGCACAAAGAAAATCTCTTTTGGAGATTTTCATCACACACACACATGAACAGCTCCAAAACACAATCAAAAGCCATTCTGATTGGGCATATATGCTGTTTACCTCAACAAATGCCATGATTAGCGTTGTTCTTTCACATTCTCTCTCTCTCTCTCTCTCTCTCTCCCTCTATCTATCTCTTTCTCTCTTACACACACACTCACACATACACACATTCAATCATGCAGCCTTGTAACTAGCTTTGTGTGTGTGTCTCTCTTTTAGTGCCAATGAAAATCTCTCTTTTCTGCCTGAAGTATACTCTACGCAAGTATGTGAGCGTAAACGCTTGTGTTAGAACAGTTGCATTCTCAGGACATATTAACATAAACTTAAATCTTGTATGGTCAGTTTTCTCTGACATGGCGGATCAACAGTTTGGGAAAGAATCTTAGAAAGCTAGTTAGCTGCTGTTAGTCAATGGCTGAATTTGGAGTAGGATACTACTCTTAAAATGTCTGTCATATAGTATGTACTATTTCTAACTTATGCTGTTTTGAAACGTTAGCTAAAGCACCCGGCATACTAATAAACTAGTATACTATTACGAATACAGCCTTTGACTAGCTTTAGCTAATTAGCAGAGGAAAATGAGCTAAATGGCAGAAATAGTAAGTACAGAGCTCCATACATGAGGGTGGGGTGGTGGGGAGGTCCGGACAAATTAATCACAAATCAATAAATCATAGGATTTCTTCATCTGTGATCAGTTTTTCCCCTCCACATATAATGTGCAGGACGCCATAACAAAAGTAGTAAGCTAGTATAGTATTCCAAAAAAAGCTAAACTTAGAAGGTCACATCGTTCTTGCACTTGCAATGTGTTGACCAAACATTAGCGTCCACATACTTGCAAAGCATATGGTTCTGGCCTTGTTTCACTGCAATTGTCACAGTGTGTTTTGTATGTGTGTAAAAGAATGGTATCGCTAAGAAATACACTGCATACATGCACATAATAACAAGATATTCATACCAAAATATGTTGGTGGTTTTATTTTGCAGATGTGATTTGAGACTGACGTTGGGACTTGAACAATCTGTTACTGTTTTCAATCTGCCTAGAAAGCTTCAACATTTGTCTCTCAAAAGCATTTCGTTTTGTGTCACTCCGGTGCATCAAGACTGTGAGAAAAAAGAAACACGACATTGTTTTCATGTCACGTTGATGTTTTCTTCTTACACGCCAATTTGGATTTTGTTACTTCAATATCAAGTTGCCTAAAATGTGGAGGTGTTACGTTTGTTCGGCGCTATTGTATTCGTGGGCTGTTTCATATATATATATTTAAGCGTTCGATTTCTGTTCAAATTCTGTTGCATTTACTAAATCAATCAGTGTAAGCCATGTCTCTGACCCTGTGCACATGGACTTGGATACGTTTGTGTGTATGTGTGTGCGTGCAGGTGTGCGTATGTCCGAAACACACGTGGACATCGTTCAAAGATGGACGGACTGATGCAGAGGGTGTGCTGTTGCGTTCGGATCACAGAGGACACACGAGGAGACACAAACTCTCTCTGCTCACCATCCTTGCTTTTTTAGGTCTCGTTTGTCGATCATCTGACCTCAGAAATGTCCATATTCTATCTTTCACATCGAGCAGTTCTTTGTGCACTTGCTTTCACCACAAACGCTGGGACCAGTATTCTGTACGCAGACACAAGCGGGGACGAAACAACAAAGTGTGTTTTTTTTTTTTTTTAGAGAACGCTTCGGTTGTGTGTACGTGTTTCTCTGTGCCAATAGCCAGCGGGTGGCGGCCACTTTAAAGACCTCCATTCCTCTCCAGTGATGTGTTCAGACGTTTGTAAACCACCATGTTTGTGTGTGCTGTTTTCTTTTCCGTGTCCATCCCTCCATCTCCCATCCTCACGACCCCTCTCGTTTTCCCTCCTGCCAACATGCCTTTAAAAGGGTTAAACAACTAATACATTCCTTTGAAGAAATGTTGATTAAAACACACACACACACAAAAAAAAACTTGTGCTACAGTGCATTCTTGGATTTTCTTTACTTTGTGTGTATTCATTTTTCAAATGCATTGAGTTGTGTGGCCTTCCACTGAACGTGCAACTGAATGACAGAGAGATACCATGTTCTTATTTTTCTTTCCACTCTACCATAAATCTCTTCTTCCTGGTATTTCATCTTCTCTAAAGTAAACACTGGCTTTTACAGTCATCATCTATTGCCTGTTAAGAAATGAATGTGTTCTCTAAGTGCACAGGAATACCTTTAGTCGTATTAGTTGTTCAAGACTGTATCTTACTTTCTCTTTTATTGTTTTCCTTTAGATCTGTCTGTATGTTTTCCATAATGTCATTCAGTTGCCAGAGCAACCATTGCCTTCTGGCAACAATTTCATTTTTATGAAAACTTGCGAAATCTGGTACTGATTGTCCCTGTGAGGTTTCCACACAGTTACAGGTGATGCAGAGGGGACGGCTGTATTATTGGCATGGGAACGCTTATGTCATTCAACAATCCTTTCGTTGGTTTAACGTGATTTAAGTGTGAAGGAGAAGGTTCTGGAACACAAGGGAGACAAACAAAAACACTTAAAAATGTCCTTATAGGCTTCTCTGGTAATCTTTGTCACGTAATATTTATTTCTAAAATGTGCTTGTACAACTTTAATGACCTAGAGGAGCATTTTGTTGCCCAAGGTTTGCTCAGAGAATTTCTCAGCTGTGTCTCAGATTTTTCTCCTACAGTTTCCTCGTTTAAAAATGAAACCTCAGCAAATTTAGACAATTATTGTTGAGGTACAATCAATAGAGAGATATAATTCATGTGGATTGCATAGATAATTAGGTTTTTGCAAGAATTTAGTGATATAATTAGTGATAAAATGAATGTGGATTGCGAAAATTAGGTTTTGAAAGAATGTAATAAGACATGTTAGAGCTCATAAAATCTAAAGCAAAATAATCTCCATTTAAAATCATTGCTGTCTCTGAGAGTGATTACCTTTTTTCCCCAGTTGAACTCATAGGACCTTAATTAATTATGACTAACTTCAAAATGAGAAACAAATACATCCAATCTGCATTCAAAAAGAAATTAAAAAGTCATAAAACCCTTTTTAGGTACCCTAGAATTTTAAATAGGTCCTTAATGTTAACCTTTTGTTAAAAAGTATTGGATTTTATCACATCTTCACATTATTTGGAATATATATATATATATATATATATATATATATATATATATATATATATATATATATATATATATAGTGATAAAAATGTGCGTGTTAAATTTTGATAATATAAATATGATATATTTAGTTAGAAAAAAATAGACATTTTATTAGTTTAATGTGTTAACATAATCATGAACCTGTGGCCTGCAGTTTGAAATCTCACCAAGATACACTTTTCATACGTAATACATTTGTATTTTATATTCCATATATTTCATCAGCCTTGCACATAAATCAACTTTGGTATATTTCCTTTCAAATTATAATTCATTATTCGGTGGGCGTGGCCGTTAAATAAACACAGCACAGTAAATTGAAAGGAGGCAGAGGCAGCCCTTGAATTATAAATTTTCCTAATCCTGGTCGGGAAGCTATATATATATATATATATATATATATATATATATATATATATATATATATATATATATAGAAATGCATATCAGACCCGATCAGACAGCCAATTGATATAAGGGAAAAGCCCTTGGCTCTGCCTCGCCACTCACATGAAAACAAGTCTAAACTGGATCTATAATATTTCGCATCACGCATAGTCACAAAAACATAAAAAACAACTTTCACATTAAGAGCGAAAGTGCTCTTAATATTCATCCGCATCTACAAATAAACAAATGCTTTTTTCTGCAACGTCATGTCAACTTCCGGGCGCGTCTCACACAGCTGTCACTCACTTCGAAAAACAAGGATTTGGCTTCTCAACGACATCATTACCCCATTAATGTGAGTAGAGTATTGTGGCGTGAGATAAATGCTATGTTTCATACCAAATACCATCATGACCAATGTCTCAGTTATGAATAACGTTACTAATATCGATTCATAACTAAGTATTTTAAACATAATAGTTAATAGCTAATATAATGAACTAAATTAATGTATGTGTTGGTGTGTATATAATAATTATTTGTAAAAAAAAATATATTATTTACATATATTTACCACAATATATGCATTAAGTCTTTTTAATATACCATGAAAAGACACATTCTGCTGTTTTCCTGACAACAGCTTTGCTTTTCTGTGAAGTAGAGGAGCACAGTTTCTATTGTGTTATTAAAAAAGAAAGAAAAAAAACTCAAACTTGGCCTAGAGTGAAATCAATTAGGAGATAATCCTCTATAATCAGATTTGAACAGGTTTTGGCGGCAAGGCTAAAAATCCCAAAGACCGGCGCGCTTGACTTGAATGTCGCCACAGGAGCCTTAAGACCGCGTTGCTATGGGGACCCTCCTGAAGGTCAGAGAGAGCCAGATATCGTTTCCTGGACGCCTGCAATTTGGCCGTTTGAAAAGCTGGTCAGTCATCTGCATATCAAATGTGCAAAGTGAGCGAGGGAGCGATAGAGAGAAACAAGAGGGAGAGGAGAATGAAGTACTGGCCACCTTCCCTGCGTTTCCTTTCTAAAGGCTGAGGTGAGGAAAGGTGAGGGCTGAAAGTCAAGTGTCTCTCTCTCTTTCTGTCTCTGATTGCACCTGTAGGCAGCGTCGACTGGAAGTGACTGATGAAAAGACGGCTCCAGGAACCCCTCTGCTTAATCTCTGCTTCGGTCTCACAGCCACCACAGCTCTGATCTCCGACAGGGACATTCTCTCTCTCACTCCATCTGAATTTCTTTCTTCTCCCTCTTTTGACATCTCTCCCTTGTTCTCCTCTTGCTCAAGCCTTGCATTCTTTATGTTGTAAGAGAGAAAAACAAACTGCTACAGTT
The DNA here is from genome assembly GCF_023724105.1 of Carassius gibelio. Classification (NCBI taxonomy): domain Eukaryota; kingdom Metazoa; phylum Chordata; class Actinopteri; order Cypriniformes; family Cyprinidae; genus Carassius; species Carassius gibelio. Next base: position 31,256,302 of record NC_068377.1, on the reverse strand, counting down.
AATAACGGGTCCGATGACAAGTACATCTGGGTTGGTAAAAATGAAGCTGATAAAGCAACAGAGTTGGAGAGAGAGAGTCAGAGGGTGTTCATTTCAGATGATTAATTCATTAACATGATACCATACCAGCCAAATATCCGATACAATACAGCTCATACACCCACACAGTCTCATGTTCTCCCTTCCACTTTCTGCACAAACCGCACACTCTCACAAACTCTTAGATCTATATGATAGCATTCGCAAACATGGCTGTGAGTTATGGGTAATCATTTGCCCTCGGATATTCACACAGAAAATTGCATGGAGGTCCCATGATCTCACCCATCATTCATTCACATTATATCTAGAGTGTTTCTTTCATCTTTGATACTTTGGTTGCTTATGTTATTCGAGTCGAGGGGAACTCTAAATTGGCGTATTACTTTCTTACCGCAAGTCTCTGGTCTTATTTTGAGCAATTATGCACATCGTGCTAAAGAAGTGAAATGTTTGTTCTTCATAATCAAACTTTCCTCAAACTTGCTTCCCCTCTAAAACAACTTTTCTTTTTGTATGATGTCACCAAGACTTTGTTTGAGGCTGCTGTTGTTGGTCACCCAGCCTTTTTATAATTTTGCCAAGCTGTCTTTTAAAATTTGTTACAACCTAAAGCATTTCTGGAGCTCAAACTGTAGAGCATGGTGCTATGCCGAAGTCAACGGGTTTGAGTCTCAAAGACCAAATGAACTGACAAAATGTATAGCTTGAATAGACTGTAGATTGGTTAAATTTGTGTAAATGTAAAGATTAGAGCAATAATAGCAAATAAAGTGACTGGGATACATCAAGTTGCTCTTAAGGGTGATATTGACCTTCATTCTCCACCATCTTGGTTCCCAGTTGACAGTGGCTCAAATAAATATGTGCTGATGCCTAGGACAAAAATTTAATCTTCACAAAAATCTACTGCAAATTTGTACCTAATATTGTGGTATTAAACACCCACTTTTCAAGGTCCAATCAATTCTTGATGGGTAGAACACATTTTTTTTCCTGTGAAAGCATTTTGGGGTTAGCAAATAGTTTTTGTTTGAAAAACAGCAGGGACATATAAAATTGAATGAACAATTAAAAAATGACAGCCAATGCGTAAGAAATATCCATATAAATAAACAAAAAATAAAATAAAAATAATAAAATTATAGCATAATAATCAACCTAAAATTGATCACACTAGGTATTTATAATGTTACAAAATATTTCTATTTCAGGTAAGTGCTGATCTTTTGAACTTCTATTCATCAAACAATCCTAAAAGAAATGTATAATTTTTTCCATAGAAAGCAGTTTTTAACTTATTTCAACAGTGATAATACTGTAAGACATGTTTCTAGAGCATCAAGTCAAGTCACCTTTATATAGATTGTAACTTCTATCAGTGTGTTAGGGTCATGTGACACTGAAGACTGAAGTAATGGCTGCTGAAAATTCACCTTTGTCATCTCAGAAATAAATAATATTTTATAATATATTTTAAAATCAAGCAGTTTCTTTTAAGTTGCAATAATATTTTACAATATTAATGATTTATTTCTGTATTTGGATCAATAAAATACAGCCTTGATGAGCATGAGACTTGAGACATACTGACTGATTAGTTTATTTGTTAATTTTTGCAGAAATGCATCACATTTTCTTTTCTCTTTTTTTAACTTCACAATGTTTTCATAATGGATGTATCTGTGGTTCAGTGATAGTGGAAAACTACATGTTTTAAGGGGATTGTGAAGCTAACAGAATTGCTTGGTAAAACATCTGTCAGTTTGTATGTTCACTTAAAGTTTGTCTGTTTCTAAACCGTATTGTCATGTATCTTCCATCTCTAGAGCATCCACTCAGCATGTTGTTCCTAAACCAACCGTCCATCTCTCGTCTTTACAACCTGTTTTGATGCCCAGTGACCTGAGGTCAATCTTACCTTGCTTTAACACTTCAACACCTTGAGTTAGCACAACAACAACAAAAATCAATACAACCTTCGTCTGAAGGGATTTCTTCGAGTCCCGGAGGAAAAAGTGTTCTATGGTGTTTCTTTGACATTGAAAAAAATGTCACAGGAAAAAAGGACAAAATTGTTAGTCTCATGGACATGCACAAACGCTTATGGTCTACCAAACATTGTGGCAATAACGGACCCCACAAAGCCTCAAAATTCAATTTGAAAAGTTTTCTCAAAAATTCCCCAATTGACAAGAGTCCTTCAGCAGCAGAATAGCTACCCTGCGTCCACTCATCTCCCCTCCCTCACTTACTCTTTCAGCCCAGACAAGAGGAAAAAAGTAAAAATGAATCTCCCACCTCCCTTACTCCCCCACTTACTCTCTTTTTAATACGCGCACACACACACACACACACACACACACACAAACTCCCATTGCTTTATTGAGGCAGCTGCACCCTTTGACCTCTGTGCTTGTGGAATGTGTGTGTGTAAGAGAGAAAGAACGGCGGGGGTCTCTTTTTCTTCATACAACAAAGGCTGTCGGCTCGACAATGGAGTGGCAGAATAGAGTGTGTCCAGAGGGCCAATGAGTCGTGCTAGCTTGCTAAAACGGTGAGGGGGATGGAGAGACAGTGAGAGAAGAGAGAAAAGGTTTAAATTAAAAGAAGAGGAGAAAAGAGATGAGGAATATTTGTTTTGACTGGGCACCCTCATAAATATTTGACTTCCTATGCAAAGGGAAGCAAAAAGATGGGCCCATGTTTGGTTCGAGACGTGTGTGAGGGGCCCAGTACACACAGCAGGACTGTGGGCCCAATGATTCACTGCTGCAAATGACATCAGCAGTGCCAGCCTCAAATTCTGCATTCTGAGAAGGAATGTGTGTGTGTAGGCCACAGAGAGACAAAGGTGTTGCGTCACACTTTGCCTCAAAAATATATGCGGGCAGTTTAGCGATATTCTTTTCAATCCTCTTTCACACACTCTTTGGTTTTATCAATCTTTGTGGCAGAAGGCAGATGTATATGTGTAGTCTACCATCCGGGAATGTTTGATGGGATTCACTTGACGGCCCCATGTTGGGCAGGCCCTAAATCTCTTTATCCTGGCTAAACTAAACCTAGAATTTCCTCCATATATGCCACTGACAGTCTTAAGGTCTCCAACCTCAACAGATTACACATTGATCTCAATTCCTCATGAACACAAAAACAATGATTAACAGAAAGCGCAGTCCAAAAGTTTGGAAAGGCCAAGTAGGTTTTGGACAGTAAAAATAAATCCTGATCATTTCTTGGTGTAAATCTACAGTACACTTCAAAAGTTTGGGCTTGACATTTATAATGCAACACATTTCAAATAAATACTGTATTTTTAAACTTTGTTCATCAAATCACAGTCTGCACAAAAGTATTAAGCTGCAGAACTCCTTTCAACATTGATAATAATAAGAAATTCTAGAGCACAAAATCAACATTTTAGAATAATTTCTGAATGATCATAGGACACTAAAGAATGTATTCTGGAGTAATGGCTGTTGTAAATTCAGCTCTGCCATCACAGGAATTTTTGATCAGATAGATGAAACCAAACACTGGTTGGTTCTGGGTGGTTGCCAGTACGTTCCTGTGTGCTTGTTAGGGCACTTCTAGAGGTAATTATTTTTTGGTCAAAAGGAGCCCATACCTAAGGCCTTATTGCCAAATGCAAAGGTGGCACAGACAGTTTAATGCTGCTCAGAGGTGGCTTTACAGTAAATGCATTTTACACAGCAGTTTGTACACCGTAAACAGTTATACTAGAATCTGAGGTGGGTCAGAGCAGGCATAAATTACCTTATGTAATTTAGCCTCCAGATATGACTCACATCCTTCTTGTGGTATAAGTCTGTGGGATGTTTTTGCTTGTTTTATTCTCTTCCAGGTGAAAATCATTAGATTGCACACCTCTCCTCAACATAGCACATGTAGTCATGTCTGTAGCACAAATGGACGAATCACACGCTAGAGTTGAATACTTATAGTTACGGATTTGTTCAAATCCCCAAGATCACTAATAATTAGAAATCCTCACTAATTATAAATCATTTTTGGGAAATGTTTTTATTTCATTTATCAGTTCAAAATGTGTGTTTTAAAACAGGTGGTCTCTGTGTAACACCCCCTCCTTTCCTTTTCATTTGTGATTTCAGTCACTCCATCCCCTCCTCCTCTCTCTCTCCCTCTCTCTCTCTCTCTCTCCAAACAATGCTTGAAGGAGGGTCTCTCGTCCACCAGCAAAAGCTCACCCAAACTCTCCTCGGCTCCTCCCCGACCCCCATCTGCCCCAGCACCTCCTTCCTGCTCACGCAGCAGCTGCCAGGCTCCTTTGCAGGGAAAATGATGCATGTCCAAAAATAACTGATCGCACATTTTTTCTTTCCCAATCATAACTACATCCCCCTGTACACCTCCTTCCACTCCTAATTTGTTCTTTTTCAGCTTTTCAGTCTGCAGTGGTTTGGGGCTGTGCAGGGTCCCGGAACAGAATAATGTATCAGCCTCTCTGTTATATATAGCTGTAATACTAAACTGGGCTGCAGTCCTGTATATTAATTTAAGTCCTGTCTTTATTAATTTTCAAACATTAAACTTTCAAGCTTTTTTTGGACAACAAACTGTTTATAAGCAGTTTTTATTCAGTTTTGCTGTGCATCACAATATAAAACATGCAGTGCATGTATTGATGTAAATTGTATACATTGTGTAATTATTATAAAAAAATAAAAATTCAATCGATTGTACAGCCATTTGGTTTTCATTGTATAGACAGTAAATAAACAGCAACAAATTAATCTTTTTTGGGTGACCTATCACTTCCATTCTGGTTTAAGTGCTGATCTAACTTGGGCTAGTATAGCCTCATTGACCTACAGTATGTAGACTTGTAAGTAAAGCAGCCTAATAAGAAAACCTGTTCATTTCAGCAGTGAACAGACAGATGGGAGACGGAGGGAGAGAGCTTGGATTGCTACTAAACACTCCAAGATGTTTGAACGCACTTCTGGAGACATAATATTCAGGGGTGCATACTTTCATCGTGTGTAGCTACACACACACAAACTCACACACACACTGAGTTGTGCTGCCACACAAGGGAATCCCCTTTGAGACCTCAGCTTCATTATGATCTGGCTTACCTCAGCATAGACTGGAGTGTGAGCTCTTTGTTGGCTCTGTCAGGGTGCAAGAAAAGGAGAGAGAGAGAGAGTGATTGAGAAAGCTCACAACCGTGTCAGTATTGAACACTCAAGCCTGTCTGTGAAACATATCCCTCCCTTTTTTCCCTGCACCCCTTTTCGAGCCCCTCTTCTGCACTGCTGGAGCTAAACTCTTTTTGTTTTTATTAATGAATGCCGTGCTGTCACCCGTCTGGTGACACATGTAATGCTCACATTCATCCATGTACTAGATTGGCAGGGAACACACACACACATGCACGCACACACACACACAAACGTGTCGCCCTGTGTGGTTGTGACCTCATAACCTTCTTGTCATGCAGTATCCATCTGCCATCAGGACACAACAGGACAGAAGGCGAGAGTAAGACAGAGAGGAGACTGTCAAATGTCAGGCCCTCCCTCCATTCTCTCTTTTGAAAAACACTAATGACTTTCCTTTCTCTTCTCCAGCCAATATTTTTCATTAAGTCGGTCATTACTGACTCAAACTCAGTTGCTTTCGCTTCATTGGCATATTTATGTTTTGTTAAGGAGTGGGTAGAAGTGTTTTTCAAATTCTACAAGAGTTCTGTGTTAAAGTAATTAGATGGTTGCTGAAATGTGTTGTGGGACAACCCAGAAGCATGTAAAGGAATAGTTAACGCAAAAAACAATTTCTTTACTTTTAGTTGACCGCATTTTGGCCAAGCCGTTGTTTGAATTTTTTTTTTGTGTACTGTTATATAATTGATTAATATTTTCAATTACCTTTTATTTGTATGTTTCCATTTTTCATTTTAAGTTTAGTTTAAGTTCTAGTCATTATATCATTTCCATTTAGATTTATTTTTATTTCATTGTTAGTACTTTAGCTAATTTAATTTAGCACCTTCACACTACAGAATAGTCTCAATACCTTGTACTTCAGTTAATGAGAACACTTTATAATAGGTTTCATTTTAGTTAGAGGTACACTGTGTAACTTTTTTTATGTACAAAATACATGATATAATGAGCGAGTACATCACAAATCCTGCAGTACACCTATAATAAGCGTTCATCTTCTATTTTAGACCGAGTGGGATGCCAACCACTATGGAGTGGCTGAGACCTGTGTGATTCATCATGTTCATAAACAGAGAGAAGTTGTTCCAGCTAAAGACACATGCTCTTTTTTATTAACCTCTAGAGCGGCAAAAATTACATGGTGTACCTTTAACAGTAACTACGATTTGGTGTGATTTTTCTTTTGCAACACTTCTCTTTTAATTATATCAAAAACAAACAATGATTGTACAATATGTATGAACTACCTTTATAGCATTTTTGGCCCTTTTTAAAGCTTGCCAGATCATGTTCACAAAATGCTTTCAGTGTTTGGAAAAAAAAAAACATTCTTTAAAACATCTCCTTTTGTGTTCCATTGCAGATAGAAAGTCATACAGATTTGAAACAACATGTGCAAGGCTGGATTATGTATAGAGCCAGTAGGCCCAATGCCCCAGGACCTCAATTTGCCAGGGGCCTCCAAAGCCTCAGGCTGCACACCCTAAGACTGCCAAAGTAAGCTGAACACCAGGGTCCTCTGCGCAAGGCCCACCGACATTTCCTCATTTCAGAAGAATATGAAATTAACTGGTGAGTAACATGTGCCAAACATGTCTCAGCTTCTTCTCACTTATGTCTACAGAATGGTTTTCCCCCTTAATTTAGTGTGCATATTCGTGTAGACTTGCATCTTACAATTTTAAATCTTTTCAAAATGGTCCTAAATTAGTGTGGGAAATGGGAATGCAAAATGCTAATTTTTTGTTCTATTAAAAATAGTTCACTTTAATGCATTCTCTATTCACTGCCTGATTAAAAAACCTAGAAAATAGACATTCTTCAAAATATATTTTTACCTTCAACAGAAGAAAGAAACTCATCAAGGTTAACTAGAGGGTGAGTAAATGACATTTCTGGGTAAACTTTCCAAATATAAAATAAGCAACGCAATTGATAAGTTTTTATACACCTTGTGTTTTTTTTTTTTTTTTTTTTGGTCAGGCATTGCAGACATCTACTCTATGGGATCTAAGGCGGCCTGAACATGAGGGTACGTAAATAACGGCAGAAATAAGCATGATCTGTTCCTTCAAAAGTGGCTTTAAAGCATGTTCTGACTTCCGCAAGATTTGGGATTGAACATCTGAGTGGCAGAGATAGTGTGTGTAAGACCTCATATGTATTCTCCTATCCCAGAAGATCATTTACCGGCAAGGGCAGATGTGTCTGATAGTCTGACAGTTGTAGTCCTAACCTAGAATCTCACAACCTCGGATTTGGAGTTCCTCTGTGCAGTGAGCCAGTATTAGAGTTCATAAATAACTGTACGTCCTTCCCGTGACACATTTATTTGTAGAAATTTGTATGATTCATAATGTGGAAACAAGAGTGTTTTTAATGAACTGCCTTTTGATAAATTTTAATTAAATCCCATTAAACCCACTGCTTTTTGGCGCATGTGGAAAAGGCGGCTGACAGTAGTTAATTAGCCTGTTTAAGCACAGCTCGCTTTTACAATGCATTTTGCTTTGTCACCATCCCGCTTTTCCCTGCAATTAGGCGTGACAGTGCGAGAGGTGCGACGTGAGGGCAGGGTAGCACAAGCACTAGATGGAGACAGGTACATGTGAGGAGAGCGGTGGGAACCAGAGTTTAAAAATAAATAAATAAATAAATGTGCACATATATATATATGGGTGCCAGGTGATTACCTTACTGAGTACATGCTCCCATACCATGCATTATATTTCCTCCTCCAAGCAAAATCCCACCGCCTACCTAATCCTCCTGAACCCTGCTCCCCTTCTCTCTCTTTCTTCATCCCTCCCTCCTTTCCCCCATCTTCCCCACGCCTAGCAAAAAACTCATTTCCTCCCGTGCCTCGAGCAATGTGTGCCGCGCTAATTGCGCAAAGGTGGAGTGACACTTTCGTCTGTGTTTGTGTGCAAAATGTATTATATTCACTGCGTTGTTAATGTGTGTATTTGCATGTGTCCACTCGTCTAGGCGTAGTTCCAGGGCTTCCTGTGCCACCTGGGCATCTTAAAGTCTGCCAGTCTGTCGGTACGGGAGACCCAGCTGGAACGAGGGCGGTGATGGTGTGTTGGTGGAATCAGTAATGAAGATTTAGTGCCAAGAACATTAGCCGTCTTGAGTTTCAAATCCACCCAAGAGCCCCCAGGGTGCTCAACCTTGAGCTTGTTGCCCTCTATGTGTTTGTGTCTTCAATTGTTCATGGCAAGATACATTTGTGCTCATGTGGAGACTTGATTTGTTCTAGCAAACATTTTATGTAGGTGCTTGAGGTAAATGTAAGAGAGATTTGACTGCCACATCCTTTTTTAATTTTTCTCTGAGCTGCAATTATCATCTAACACCTTCACGTTCATTAACGACACATGTGTGCTTGATAAAACTATGCGATGTGGTTACTGTGGAAGGTGTGAAGGAGTGCTGAAAGCAAACTAAACCATTTCAGACTCACCGGCAGTGTCTGGCATGAAATGCACAGTTTTGGGAACAGATTGCTGCATTAATGGTTTTTTTTCCATATTTTAAATAATTGTAAATAATCTTGAGGCCTCACCCCCAGACTGCCTCTGCTCTCTGGTTAAGAACTGCTTTGATTGATAGAAGTAAAAGAACATTTCATTTCCCAGAATGCATTGCATCTTTTGAATTTCTTTGTATTGCAATTCAGTAATTTCATCTTGCTTTCATTCTGATTTAAATTCCTGTCAAAATCAAAATTCAGTTCTCATTCACACTCTTGAATTGAAAGGAAGCTAATTCTTCAATTTTTAGTTTTGAACAACCCTGTGCTAAAGTGCATATTGCACATTTTGCTAAATGTGGATCTATTTTTTATTTTTTTTATTCCTCAAAAGAATTTAGCTTGTATTTTGAAAGCAGCCTGAAACACCACAGGAGAGTCCTGTGGTGACCTGTGAGAGAGACCTGGTCTGATGCAAGATTCTTGATGTTGTTGATGGCATAATTTGTACCCATGCTGCATGAGTGTAGTGTTATCTATCCTGTTTACCGGGCTGAGTGTGTGTGTGTGCATGCAGATACTAGAGGATCAGAGTAGTCTGGAGACACAATCTTCCCTAGAGACTGATTAGTAAACCCACCAAGTGCCATTAGGGCAAAATGAATCCGACCACAATCCCTGTAATGTGTAATAAAGTGAATGGAGTGTAATGTTATTACAGTACAGACCAGACTGCGATATTAGTGGTCTTGGACACACGCACACATGCACACGTCAGAACGTAATAGACTCTCTTTTCAAATACATTCTCTTTTAATAATGACAATATAAAAGTAGTGACTAATAGTAATATTTCTGAGTTATGGAATTGGACACTGTGGACTGGGTGAGGTGACGTTATGTCATATATACTGTATGTGATGAAGACTAAACCAAAGCATTGAGCCACGAAAAGAGGCCCATGTGACCTTTTGTCTGGCTGTAATAGATCACATTTTGTCCATAATATTAGCAACCAAGACCCGAATAGCTTGGCTTATTCTGCAAAGAAACTCAGAAGTCATAAATATCCTGCTCTATTGTATGAGAATACAATTCTGAACAAAGATAATAATTCAGATTTCCCTTCCTACGAGGAGCTGACTGCTGGGTGTGATTGCAATAAACAAAGATTTATTTCCTTAATGTCACATATCAATGTTACGTCCCTGTGACGTACTGTCACTGAATGCCTCACACATGCATTTAATTAACTACTAATGAATAATTCATAGTTGAGCCTCAGGGATAATTATAACGATGAGGGTTATTCTGTTTATTTTGCTCTTTATTGTGTTAAGATGTCAAATACTCTCACTGCATGTCATGCATTTGAGAAAGAAAAAATCACGCTCTGTTTTTAACCCTAGAAGATAAGGAGCATGGTTAGCAGGGGAAAAAAAGACTGTAAGGGGATGATTTGCCTCTCACACCTTATTTTCTGAATATAACTGTTGTAAATAGACTGATGAAGTGTGATCATGAAAATGATGTAGACAATCTATGTGCACATTCCTAATTAGTTCCTTCGTTCCATTTAACACAGATTAGTCTGGGTATTTTCATCAGCGCTACAATATTCAGCTGCAAATATTCAATACCATTGATTATATGTATATTCAATGGATTTGGACCATTCCCATGAAGATAAACAATGGTCATACATCACTGTACTGCTTTGATCGCCACAGCTGAAGAATCAACAGCTCCACACCAAAACCACAGTTGTGTTTGCAGTCTGCAACTGAATGTGGTGACAGGAAAAAATGTGCACTGAAAATAATACCAAGAAATGCCTTTCTACAGTTGTTTTCGTGTGATGCATGCAAATACACATCATGCTTAGAGTAGTCTGGTGTACAAGCAAATGATTTTCATTAAATGGTTATTTTAATGAATCGTTAATGAACTACCGGTTTGAATCAGCTTCATTACCAAATCAATCACTGATTCGCTTAAATGGCTACTTATTACTTTCTGTCATGTCTGTCTCAAAGTAAAGCCGGTTTTGTGTATTTTATTGTCTACAAGGTTCATTAATTGTAATGTATTATTCATATAACAACATGTTCTGTAGTTTAAGATACACACACACATTGTTTTGTGATCGAATAGATTTTTAACCTGTTAAATGACACCTACGTTGACTATACTATATTACAATCAAATTTAATCTAATCTTGACAAACTATATATCGTTGGAAAGGTCTAAGACTCCCAAATATATATTATACCAATATTTTTGGTTAAAAATTAGGTAGGAAAAGTAATAGATCAATTTATGACAAGAGTGCACCCTCAGAAATCTACATTACAAAAGGAGTTTTGACCTTTGTTTAAAAATAAGACTTCCTCGTTGCCTTTTTCTCTATCACATTTTAGAAATCATCAGAAGTTATATATCACTTGAAAACATAAAATCTCAAAATTCATCCTTCAAAACCCATTTTAAAATCAGACATTGCATTACCATGTAAATGGCACATCAAAATCATGTTACAAAATGTTTTCAGTCATGAAATATAAAAATTTAGGTTTGTATCATGCACATTCAAGTCTATCTTCAAAAACGTGAGTGACAGTTATCAGGTTAAACAACATCACTTACTGTCTACAAATGTTTTCATTACATACAGATATTTATATGAATACAAATTAAACGAAGTTAGTAACAATCAATTGCTTTTCACATTTTAAGTGCTATAATCTGAATACTTTTTGATTCGTTTGGACTGCATTTTGACCTAAGCGCTGGGTTCATAAATTGATGAAAATCTAATAATTACATCTAAAAAAAAATTAAATTCAAATTAATAATAGAAAAATAATCCAAATAAGCAATCCAAATAAAACAAATGAAACACTGAAATTTCTGTGCAATTATAGCCACCCCACTAGTGACCAGTCTGACATATACATACACACATATGACATCAGTATGTCATCTTATGCATAACTACAGCTTGATAATGGCTTGATAAATAATTTAGATTGGCTTATGTAAAGCATAGACAGGTCACTGATTGGCTGATAAATCTGTTTGTGGCTGACGTATATCATGTGTATGTCCATTAGACCCTAGACTGACTAGCTGGGATCTGGGCAGAGAAAGATGATGGGTGATGTTGGCTGTAGGCTTTTAACAAGCGATCAATATGTGATTGATGGTTTAAGTAGTTGTTATGACTCCAGAGTGACCTTAGAGAACTGGTAAATCTGGGGGTAAAAAAGCCCTCATCCTCCTCTTCACCATGACTAGCTATTGATTAGTGTTTTTTACATCGGCTGATCAATGCTGCGAGACTGCTCTATAACTCATTTAAACAAGACGTCAATCAGTCGTGATCTATAGGCTGACAGGGGGCGCAAAAGGGTATTTTTCCTGTCTGTGAGGCCTTGTGGCCGGAGTGGGAGCGGAGAATGACAGGCATGGATGTTGTGGGCGTTAGGCTTGTCCAATCTAAACAGGAGCAGCATGTCGGACATGGAGCCATCCACCTACACACATATATACTGCCACTTAATGACAACATTCCACCAATCAGCATGTCAACGAGCTCTATTGATGCCCAGCCGGTCTTTAACATGTCTGGGCTTGACCACAACCTACAGAGCTATCTGTCAAAAACTGAGACCCTGCCTCCATTCGCCCGCTGTTTACAGAGCGGCAGAATGCAGACAGAAGTGTGGCGCTATGCAGGGGGCGTATGTTTGCACAGAGTCACCCACTGCAACAGAGCCTGATGCATGCTGGGAGAACGTGGGCGTGGGAATACCAGACGGACGCGTGTCTGGCAGGATAGACTGAATGATGGAATAATTGCTAGACGGATTGAATGAAAGGCAGGAAGACGCAACAGAACTCTGGAAAGCGTGTCATGGCTTTAAGTGTATTCAGAGACACATGATGTTTATTTAAAGCAAGAAGACAGAAATGAAGAGATATAAAGAACAGCTCTGTTTAGAACTGGCACTTCATGCTTCTCTGGGACTAGTGTCACAAAGCCAGATATTTAACTGTTGGTAAATTTGGTCCAATTTTCAATTCTGGTCAACTAGCACCCACAGTGTACTTTTTATTCTTTTATTTGAATCTTTATTCTTTTATACCCTTTATTCAACTTTCCATAAGCAATTTATCAAAAGGCCTTTTATATCTAATATAATAATCTCATTACGAAAACAATGTCAGCTAGAATAATTAAATAAATATATAATAATATCACACACTGTTATTCTCAGACAGTGTACAGTACATAAGTATTCAGTAGTATGTTATAGCATGTAGGTCTGTGTGTGTGTATGTGTGTGTGTGTGAGAGAGAGAGAGTGTGGGCATATTACTGTAGATATATTAACACAGTATATATGAAAGACATGACGTGTAGCCAGTAATGGTGTTCCTTACTCAGAATTTGTGCTCTGCATTTAACCCATCCAAGTGCACACACACACACATTTGGGGCAGTGGGCAGGGGGAGCAGTTGGCGGTTCGGTTTCTTGGGTGTCACCTAAGTCATCCTCCCACCTACAATCCCTGCTGGTACTGGGACTCTCTAACCACACACACACTCACACACAAACATGCTCTTCATGTTTAAGGACAAAGTTAAATTGTGTGGTGTCTGTTACCCGGTTAACAATGTCTTATGGAATGAAATGAGAGTAGAACACATTCACAAGTGCACAAGATCTACATCTTTCCAGGGATCCTTGCATATGTTCATCTGAGTGTGTGCATTTGTTGAAGGAGAGGGGGTAAAGGAAGATGTGCAGTGAGACGGTTTTAATCTGCTGAGACAACGAGTAACACTTTGTGCACTGCTGCCAGGCAAGATTGCTGAAAGGGGTAACTGAACCACTTAATGCACACTTGGGCTCTGCTTCAAAAACTTAGCACTCTTGGCAGCATTTGGTTCAAATACTGTTTTGATCATCATAGGTGCATTTGCATCATCATAGCTGCGTTTTTGGACATTGTAGATCTTACTTTCGATTTAAATTGCATTTTTGGATATTATTGGTACTTTCAGATTTTTTTTTACATTAAATGTTTTTGGTTCATGAGGTACCTTAATTCGACCAACTTTTTATTACAATTTTTTTATTCAGTTAGGAATGTGATACATATCGGCTGTCACATTGTTGGTAAGAAAAGTTAAATAAGCCAATAACTAATCTTAAGTATAGCCAAATATATACATGCACATATATTTTAATTTAAGTTGGCCTACTTGTTGTTTAACACAAATTAATTTAAATGTTTACTTAGCTGCATGACACATGGTATTTTTGTACCATGGTACAAAATGGTAAGTTTCTGAATGCTGTATTTTCCATTTGCCTTTTTTTAAAGACACATGCATCAATAATTAGTCTATTTCAGTGTTCAAAGTAAATCTACATTTGTGAGAAAAAAAAATGTGCCTTTTTTTTTTTTTTAAATTAAAAGCTGTTTTCCATTTTAACATAATATCAATTGATGCAATTATACAGTACTTTAGATTGGGGCTTTTAATGTTGGTACATTAATGTTGGTTTACATTTTAATGTTGGTCAGTTTTAATGACTTAATGAGTGTTAATTAGTCTCTAATAGTGGGCAGTATATCTATAAGATTAGTTCACTGGTGAGCGTATAGTGAATCCAAGGTCTGTTGCACCTATAAAAAATATACAAAAATGTACTTGCTCTTACAGTGATGTGGACACACATGTTTGACATAAAGTTTATCATTGGTAAATCGTTGTCGAGGCAGAGTAACACATGCAAGTGCGTTTGCCATATAGCGTGAATGCACCTTTACTATAGGAGAAAGCGTAACAGCCAACTTTGATCATGTGTGCTTTAATAACCAATCACATTACATCCTTGACATCAGTGAATTTCAGGGAATGATGTAGTGAGACACTCAGTCGTCGTTTACGGACACCATAGGAATGAATGAGAAACGCTGTAAGCTGTATCCCACCTGTCGCAAAAAGTCTGTGACTTCTCTTATAAAACAGCTTTTTACTCTACTCTAAAAATAGTTGAATCCAAAAGTATCGTTTAGTGTAAAACATGTTGAAGATTAGCTGACAGGCTGTTATTTCATTAAATGATGAGCCATTTCCTCCAAAAATCTGTTTATTCAGCATAGTGAAGCCTATCCTCTGTTGACATCCATAAAAAATAAAAATAAAAAGATGGCCTCTGGTCTCCTTTTCCACGTTAAGTTACTGCTAAAGCGAAAGTGTTAGCATTAGTTGTTAGGCTTTTTTGGGTAAAGTTTGCAGACTTGTCTTCCAGTGGCTTTGATGAGGAGTAAGGGAAGCACAAGACAAACAGGAAGCAGAACTGGGAGCTTAAATTGAACTAGTTTACTAAACTCAAACGCCCATTGATAATCGGAGTATCTCCATGACATGGTCCACACAGCTATGTGGCTCTCATTTTTCTGTGCCAGAGAAACAAACGTTTGATAAACAAGTAAATAAATTAAAAGGGGGAAGGAGGGGAAGGGATGACAAGTTTTTCATCAGAAAAATTTAATTTCTCACTTGATCACACACGACAGAGAGTGAGTGGTGTGTTTGTGTACGTATGTCTTCTCTCATTCTTTGTGTGTGTGTGTGTGTGTGTGTGCAAG
Source organism: Carassius gibelio (assembly GCF_023724105.1). Lineage (NCBI taxonomy): Eukaryota > Metazoa > Chordata > Actinopteri > Cypriniformes > Cyprinidae > Carassius > Carassius gibelio. The sequence goes on along the minus strand of NC_068377.1, from coordinate 31,240,906 downwards.
CACCTGTGAGAGTGTGTGTGAGGGATTATTATCTGTGTTGTCTTTGAAGCATTCATCCTTGAACATGCGTGCATTAAAAATATTTCTCCCATTTTCTTCTGTCTTTGTCTCCTCTTTGCCATCTTTTAGTTTCTCTCTCTCTTTTCTGTATCTCTTTCAAATATCCGCTCTTTCACATTAATACACACACAGACACACACAGAGTTTTGCTGGTTTGAGCCTCCACACTGTAAGTACAGCTTTTATTGACTATCCATTGGAGGAGAAAATTATATAAGGAAGAACTAAAGAAAAGATTTTGCTCTTCCTCTGTGTGACAGTTGCTCTCTCTCTCTCTCTCTCTCTCTCTCTCTCACACACACACACACACACACACACACACACACTCACAGTCGTCCTCTGGGAGCGATGCCCCTGGCAGCAGGGTGGATCTCGTTTTAAAGGGCTTTAATTTTTAATTGAGCTCTATTCTCACCCCCCCATCATTCCTCTCTCCTCTCAGGCTGGCTCTGAGGGCTACCAGATTTCACTCAGTAGTAATAAATAATTCTAATATCCACACACACACACACACACACACGTTGACAAACACCCAGTTTCGTCTTTTTTCCTGCAGGAAAGCCCAGCTGTCAGTGTGGTGTGAGTGCAGTAGTTCAGAAGGAGCTGCTCTTTCTCCTCTCAATAATAAAATATGCCAGTAAAATGTCATCCCCTCCCCTAAGAGCATGGCAGAGGAAACTGATCGATTCACATTAGTTGTTCAATTGACTTTGGCTTTAACCTCCCTACCCGTTCGCTCTCTTTCCTTCACTCTCCTCTTGGACTCTCTCTTCTTCTCTGTTAAGTTTTTTTTTTAATTATTTTAAGGAATGATTCACCCAAAAAGAAATCCTCTGTTTTCATTTACGCCCCCTCGTCCCAGATCTGTACGACTTTTTTCACTTAAATTGTTCCCCTCTGCTGCAGCTCTCAAATTCAATACGTCACACATGAGAACCGGAAGTGTTTGTCATCACTGATGTCATATTTTGGTATACGGTTCACGAGGGTATGATTTTCAGCTAATAAAACCATTCCCTTGTGTGCAGCTATTCGAATGGCTTCGTAGAAATATTATTAATGAGCATTTGTCCACCAATAACTCTTCTTCATCATTTACAAGGGCATATTGACATATTCAGCCGGGTATATTGGTGTTTATTTAGTCAACCAGTGTTGTAAAAAAAAAAAGATCAGTGAATGATCTGTGAATGATTTTCAAATGTAGTTTAAAAAAGACATGATGCACTCCCTTTCAAACATAAATTTAGCTCTTCCTCTTAATTTTTCTCTTCTTCTAAAAGTCTCACTGACTTTTTTATTTTTTTTTATTTTTGTCCTCTTAAAGTCTGTTTGTTCCTCATGATTCATTCACTGGTTTCCTGTCTTTTCTTCTCTCTTTGTTCTCTGCCCTTCTGTCCCTTTCTTAGGAACAGTACATAGCTCTCTCTCTCTCTCTCTCTCTCTCTCTCGTTTCTTCTCTCCTGTGGAGTTTTGATTTGATCTTGCTGCCAGTTCCAATTCGCACCTTCTTTACAGTGATTGCTGTCATTAAGTCCCTTTTTCCTTTTTTTTCTTCCCTTTCTACACACACATACGCAAACTCGCACACACTTTATCATAGTGCCACACTGATGCGTTCGCCGCTTTTAAAAGCAACCCACTTTTCTAGCTTAGCTTCTTTTATCTGGCTTTAAAAAAAAAAAAAAACGTTTAGACCAGCAAGATTCCAGCTTGATGCCTTACATTTAAGGAAACATTTGTCCAGTCTGCAATTGTTACGGTATCTCTGCACTGCAGGCACCTGGCTATCTACTGTATTATATCGAGGCTATATCAACGCTGAATCAACGTAACGGCATCATTCAGGGCCGATGTGCTTATCTGAGCGGCCTGTTTTTTTCAGATGGGATCCCAATTTGGACTCTTGTTGTAGAGAAGAGAGAAACATGTGGATGGGGATGTGTGTGTGCACAGGGAGAAGGCGGAGAGTGAGGTCAGAGGTCATTGTAAGAGAAACCGATGGCATAAGGTCATGGGGGAGGTTTGTTGAGGTTAAAGGAAGGTTTGGTTAGTTGGGGTTTAGGGGTTAAGCCTCTGTAGGATTGAGTCTAAAGTTAATATCCAGGCAGCCCACCAGCCCTAGGACACGCAAAAACCACTCTCGGCCCAGTCTATGAATCAACAACGGGTCCTTTGACTCCGATCCCACAGCTCAAACATTTGTGAGCATGTGTGTCTTCAGATTAAATGCTAGCTGGGAGTTTCCCACTTCATTTTATATCCCTTTAAAAAAAATCAGCTGTTAAATTCCTGTAAGGAGACATGCTGCAGCGTGATCCTGTCACCAATGCTGAGTGGCTTTCTGTGGGTATTTCTATCTGGATGGCGTCATTTACCAGCCTTTGCGGTCGTACCCTTGATGTCACACCTCCTTGTTAGACGCACACACACCCTCATATGCGGCTCTTTTAAAACAGGAAGCCGGACCACCACATTTCACACACTGTGATGTAGAGCACATGGCAACATTTATCTTAAACCTTCATTTCTGTTTAATTAACCAAAACGAGATTTACAACTGTCTTAATTTAAACCACCGTTACACATGCTCCACACATGTGTGCATTTATTTGTCGTTGCATGTGTGCATTTGTGTGAGCTGCTAAGCGGTAGATAGAAGACATAAATTCTCACAGTGTCATTGCGGTCACATTAATAAAAGCTACTTTTGAGTGCGAGCGTGTGTTTATGTGACTTTTGGATCATCATTAGCTTCACATCAGTCTTCTTGTTCTTTTATGGGTGCTTTTGTTGTGTGTGTGTGTATTTGTGTTTTTTAGAAGGGGGCACCATTGGTGGTCCTGGTCCACCTGTTGCAGTTCAGACATGACTGCAGGAAGTTCAAATCATCCAACTAAATTCTGTGAAGGGTAAAAAAAATAAAAATTCAAGCAGTATGTGTATGTTGGTTCACCATTTAGGAGTTTGTGTGGGAATTCTACATGTAATTCTCTTGAAACTTGTCGGGATTCATTATGACAGGAGGAAAAAGCAATATCTGACATGAGCTCTCATCTCCCATAAGACCTTATTGGCCATATACCACCACACAATCTGTGGCCTTTAAAATATACTCACCTCTGTAAGATGAAGGGATGAGGAGTTTGAGTGACTGAGAGAGCTAGCGATAGAGCGAGAGATTGTGCGTTATGGGTTGAAAATCAGGAAAGGAGGGAAAGAAAGATGGAATGATTGAGTGGGACAGGAAAAGAGAGGAGAGGCGTGTGTGCTGACAGCTCCTGCAGTCTCTGTGGGGCTGGTGTCTTATCCCTGACATTTGGAACAATATTGCGCTAATATGAGTCTACAATACACACACATGAACATCCGTGTCTCTCTCTGTCCTGCGGGTGTGTGTAAGGGGAGGTAGAGTTTTCTCTGTAAACTATGCTTAGTTCTATTATAGAATAAGACTGATCTAAGGCTGTTTTTGTGCATTTGAGCAGGTATAATGTCTTTTTCTCCTTTTCTCTAGGTAAACTCTGTTCTGCTCTGTAGTTTAATTGAGTGTTATGTCCATATGGAAACAATATATGATGTGAAAATCACATGAGCAGGAAAAAGCATTACACAAAAGGCTTTCACAGTATGTGTGTTTTACTCATACAGTATTTTAATATATTGCTATTGCAGCTAAACACACAGCATTACTGTAAAAATGAGTAATACAATAATTATTGTCTGAGGTTTTTATACTTAAAGGAAATGTGTTCTCCTAGCACAGCTTAAATGGATGTAGTAGTCATTCCAAACCTGTGAGACTTTGATTAATCTTCCTAAGAAAAATGTAATTTAATGAAACCTGAGAGGTTTCTGTCCCTCCATTTAAAAACCAGGTAAGCAAAAATCCCAAAATCTCATAAAGGCATTGTAAAACCAAGTCTTGTGAAGAGATCTGACTGCTTTAAATGATGAACAGATATAATTTAGACTGTTATTTATATCTAAACAATGATCAAAATGCATAGAGCACATCAAATATCAAATGGTAAATAGGGAGTATTTGGGTAACTTATTTGAAAAAATATATATATTTTTGCAATTCTGTTTAGTCCCTGTTCCAAATCCCACACTTTGTGACAATTTTGGGACCATTAGTGGTACAAAAATTACACGTGACTGCTGAAGAACTAAAATTAAAATTAAAACCATAAAAACATTTAAAATAAATATGTTTATATAAAACATATGTAAAACAAAAATATGTTAAACTACTAAAAATGACAAATACACACCACAAAATTTTATTAAAAACTAACTTCAAAATAGAAAATTAAAAATTAAAATATTATTAAAAACTATAATACTGTCTCAATGATACTAAAATCGGTTGAAGTGGTTGAAGACAGAATCCAAAATATATATGATGGTTCTCCCCCCAAAAATGACCCAATCACCCAAAACAGCAAGTTACTAAAACTAACAACAAAAGCAACCAAAATACTGTGTAAAAACTCGAAAACAGCAAAAAATTCAACCTTATTAATTATAAGTTTAAACTTTAATTTCTACAAGCTTGAAATGAGTACTAATAAAGAATTTACTCTTTTCTTTAAATTCTTGCTTTAACTAAATAATTTAATGTGGAAATTACACGTTTTTCCGTATATTTACTTCACCACAGAATCATTTTTATCAGCGTACTAGGCAACAAAGATAGTGTTTTTTTCAGTGTGCAGATTGTGAGAAGATTGTGAAAACACATGCACACAAACTGTTCACTGTAGTGGAAAGAGAAAGAGATTTTCTTCTTTGTTCTTAAAGTGCTCTGTCGTGGAGTTTGTCCACCATCCAACACATAAACCAGCGTAGCGTTAACAGACCATGTGTCTGTGGGTGTGTAACACATCATTTAAGAGAAGTATGAGATATTTCGTACAATGATGAATGTGATGTGTTTTTCATTGCTGTATTTATGATTTGGCTCTTTGTGTATGTGCAAGTATGCATGTTTGTAGTTAGGGAAAAATGTGCTTCTAAAATGCTTCCAGAAACCACAACAACTGCTTTTGGTGATGTTCTCAAAAATATGATCATATACAAGCAATACTGTTTTATTATTTAAGAATTCACTATAGATAGCGAAGTAATGTTTTACAAGAAAATTATGTATTTTTTTTGTGTGATTTGAGTTGATTAGCTGATTGGCATGTCACCATATTCTAATTTGTTGAGATGGTGAATTGGTGGGTTTTTGTTAAATGTGAGCCCAAATCAACAAAATTAAAAGAACCAAAGACTTAAACTACTTCATTCTGTGTGCACTAAATTTATTTAATACACGAGTTTCATACAATTTGAGTTGAATTACTGAAATAAATGAACTTGTCCATGACATTCTAATTTATTGAGATGCATCTGTATATCTGCATATTAATTTCTCAGTGATTCCTTTTTTTTAAGTGTATGTATGGGAGTTGGGCAAGTGTTGCCTATACATTGTGTTGACTAATTTTCAAAAGGATATTAAAATCCGAATTTGCCTACATTAAGCAAAACGTAGTAATAATAGTGACTAGATGTAAAATGCACAGTGGTTCATGTTATAGATATTTTTAGGTTTGTTGGCTGAATATAAAAACAGATGTAAAGTCTCCATCATAGAAACCAGTGTGTGAGTGTTTTAGTGCTTGGTAAAGTACTGTTTCCTGCAAATGTCTGTGCAGTTTATCCAAAAATAGCTTCATCAAGCTTTGAAAAGCGCAATTTCCCAATGTCACTTTTTACATTTTAGGCAGAAATAATTAAGGTGTCCTTTCAAATCTAATTCCAGGCCTTCAATTGAATGCATTTGTGACAGGTTTAATTATGCAGATATGTACCTGGAAACAGCGTTCTTCTAGTTTCTCCAAATTTGTGGATGGAGAGAGCGAGTGAGTTTGTTCGGTTAGCTGAGTGTGCTCAACTAATTACAGTTGTGAGCATCACGGCACTAGAGTGCTAATATTATTCCATACAACTCTGTGTGTGTGTGTAGATATTAATTCATACAGACCCACTAAATGAGTCTGTTTAATTAACAGAATATGGAAGTCTATGTTCACCAGAATGCAAAAGCCATCAGTCACATACTAATGCACATGGAAAACACACTTGCTTTCTCCGGCAATATGGTTTCCATTAGGTTTGAATCTCAGAGCTTTCGGTTTCAGGACCGAACACTACAGTATGTGTGTTTGTATTTTTGTGCATGTGCCCTCCAGCCAGTAAGTGTGTGCGAGGACCGTGCGCATCCTACTCTGCGTGCTTTTGCTTCATAAAAACGCCACTCAACTTTCTCATATTCCATACTCCACAATGAAAAGCAGCTGTGGAGTCTATTTCATCTGTCTTTCTTACACACACACACACACATCTGTGCCCTCTGCCAGCTGTTATGTGCTAACTCGTGAAAGAGTTAGTTTGAAAAGCAGCAATAGCAGTGTTAATGTTTGCTTTTGTGTTACGAGCATGTGTTTGATCTGTAGTAACGTTTTTTTGTGTGGTGTATTTGCAGTGGGCAGTTCTTGTTCTCCATCTGCTGTCGGAGTGAAGCGCTGCAGCCGCAACTTGTTGCCTCAGCCACTGATCTCGGGTCAGTTGTTAGTGATTATTTATATGTTTCAGTATTGATCGGTCCCTCAGCCTGATGCCTCTCTAATCCTGCGCTGATGAATGTGGTGATGCCTGCAGGGGGACACCAGATAAATCAGTGTGTGTGTGTCGATCCACGTACAGTATGATGTACAGCAGAGAGCTTGTCATAATTATGATGCGTCAGTGGCAAAGTCTGGTGTACGAACGAGAGGCTACACACACACACACACACACACACAAACACACATACACACGTTTCATTCAGGTAAAATAAGATGAGTCCAATCCATCTATGTATCTTTTCATCTCATTCTCCCTCTTTCAGTTTTGGCAAATGTATTCAGCCGTTGTCCCATTTCCATTCATTTTTTCTGGGTTTGTCTCTGGAGAGGCACCACCACCTTCTGTTGGAGAATGAGGGAAACAGGGTCACTACAGACCGAGGGAGAGATGGAGATGACGAGGGGAAGGAGGAAACAGGAAATATGACTGCAGACAATGAATAAAGTCAGAGAGAGATGATGGTTAAAGGAATAGTTCACCCTGAAATGAACATGTACAGTAACTGAAAAAAATTTAATATTACATCATGACTCCTGTCCATCAATTAACATCTTGTAAATTGGACCTTTTATTCTGACGGCACCCATTCACTGCAGAGGATCCTTTGGTGAGCAAGTGATGTAATGCTAAATTTAGTGAGTATATTTTCAACCATTTTCTTTTCTTTTTTTTTTTTTTTGGCTAAACTATTCTTTTAATGAAAGAAACCTTGTTCAAAATTCTGGTTTATCTGAGACAGATAACCTGTGGTGTGTGTGAGTGATTTTTACATGCTTCCCCAATTTGTATGAGGCCTATCTAATGTAATGTGTCCTACTCTGCCAACACTTTGCTCTGTTGACTGTCAAGGTATCTCCCATAGGACTACAAGCCCAAGGCTAAGTAAGCGCATGCATGATGTTGTCAAACAAAGCAATAATATCAATTATTTTCACTGCCATTGTCACTGTAAAAAAAACACTAGCTAACAACACAAATTATATCACTCAACTTTAACCAAGTACTTATGATGGTGGCATTTACAGATGGTCTTGTGCTCCAGATTGCTTCAAAATAAACCTCAGACTTGGACCTTTGTGTGTACATGTGTAATCAAAAACAAGTAATTATACAAGTAATAATAATAATATTGTTTAAAAGTACCAAAAATACAGATAAAACTGTATTATTTTTATCAACATTTAATTAATTAATTATTATTGTTTTTTTCTGTGATTATGAGAGGCAGAATTTTCAGCAACCATTATTCCAGTCTTCCAAGTCATCCTAATATGTTCATTAATTGCATGTTTTAATTGTTTTATTGTATAATTTGACTATATTGTTTTGTTTGTATTATTTATAGTATATATTTAATTATTCTGACTTCATTAATTATTATTATTTTATTTTTTTGATGTTTTGGCAAATCTGAGACATTGAGATCGTCAGTGGGGAATAATAATTGCTAAGGGTTTTTTTTTTTCATAGGAGAAAGTTCTTTAAAGCAGGAGACTACATTTCATCTCAGTTCAATCTCATAGCTGCCTAGGAGAAAC